>NC_133378.1:4256031-4316785 GCF_049309525.1 Garra rufa | reverse complement strand
AGAACAAGTACTCAACTTCGTTGATCGACCCTTGCAAGCCCTATTCTGTTTGGAACCCATATTGGACAACCTCTGTATGACTCTGACCACTGTAGTGTAACTCTGTTTCAGGGTGTTACTAAACCTGTAATAGCCTTGGCCATCTTCGTGGAGAGCAACAAATCCTCAGAGAGTTCTTTGCCATGAGATGCCATGTTGAACATCCAGCGGTCAGTTTGAGAGAATTTTACTTAAAGCACCTAATTTTAACTGCTCTAATACAAGATACACAAGTTTGTATGGTCCTGTCAAGCAGACAAAAACATAAACATGATGAATAGGACATATGGCTTTGCATAGTTAAAAAACATACTGCTGTTATCACTTAGGGTGTACTCACTTTTGTTGCCAGCTATTTTGACAATGATGGCTGTATGTTGAGTTATTTTCAGAGGACAGTAAATCTATACTGCTATACAAGCTGCACATTGACTACTCTAAAATATATCCAAGTTTAATTTTTATAATATTTTCCCTTGAGAAGATATACTAAAATGGTTGCATACTGTTACGGAGTGCCCGGCAGCCCCACTAGAGGGCACTCCAATATGGACTCTATGTTATGTGTTGTCTCAACCCACCATGCTTCACCCTCGTCTGTCTCATGTTTTCATTGGTCCTCCTGTTCCATGTGTCTGTTCTCCATTGGTTGTTTCTGTCATGTGACCCCTTGTGTTTGGTATAAAGCCTCTCCCTTCCCCCTCTGTGTTTGCTGATTGTTGTTTAGCCTTCCCAGTTCCTAGCTCCTGTGTTTCCCTTTCCGTGTTTCCTAGTTTTCCTGTGTTTTTCGACCCTGGACTGTTTTCTTGTTTTGACCATTCTCCGCCTGCCCCGACCCTTGATTGCTCTCCAGATTACTCTTTGGATTATTCTTTGTTATCCCTGTTTGCTGGTGTTTGACCCCTGCCTGTCTGACTACGTCTGTAAAATAAAGCTTTGCATTTGGATCCACACTTCAGTCTCCAGACCCACTTCGTTACACATACATTTGTATTGAACATTTATGGGGCAACAGATTTTGTGTGAAAATAAATCATACAATCGTTTATTTTGTTCAAAAATCTTATAAATGTATGAGGTGGCAAGGGGGGCCTTTTACCACACACAGGGTAAAAGGCCCACCAGCACAGAGTAAACGGCACACAGTATTGATACAAATACTTTAGCTAAAATAATGTTTTTTTTAATATAATGTCTAATGTTAATACTTGTTCAAAACAATCACTTTAGCAAAGTTTGTACTATTTTCTGCTTATTTTGATAAATAAAAGAATACATTTTTGTTAAATAAATGTACTGTCATTAAAATATGTTCAAATAAAACATTTTAAAATACAGAAACAAAATAATTTTAAAATGTAAAGATTATAAAAGAATTGAAGGAGAATTAATTTAATATAGATTTACAGTGGTAACAACAAATTATATTTTATTATATGACAATAGCATGTTTTTAAATATGGTGATTGACAAAACTGAAAATCATTAAAGGGATAGTTCACCCAAAAATGAAAATTTGATGTTTATCTGCTTACCCCCAGGCCATCGAAGATGTAGGTGACTGTTTCCTCAGCAGAACGCAAATGAAGATTTTTAACGAAAACCGCTGCAGTCTGTTAGCCATATAATGGCAGTGGATGGGCACCAGACCTTTAAAAGTAAACAAAAACATGCACAGACAAATCCAAATTACATCCTGCATCTCGTGACACTGATGTCCTAAGACATGAAACGATCAGTTTTTGCGAGAAACTGAACAGTATTTATATCATTTTTTACCTTTGATACACAGCCACGTCCATCTGTCATGAGCACGAGTTCAGCATCAGGCTCGTGACATGTGAACGCGCTCTGGCGTAGTATACGCAAACACTGGAAGCGATCTGTCGCATGTATACAACACTCATTGTTTACACAGTGCACAGAGATGGTGGGTATAGCGGCTATTCAAAATGGTAATTACTTGCGCTTATCCTGATTGTTCAAACCGATTTAATGCTGAAAGATTATGCTTACTTGTGCAAATTCATCCGGGACTTTTCACCGATTTCCCCTTACGGCGTTTGCGTATACGAGCCGGATGAAAAGCTCGTGCTCAGGACAGATGGACGTGGCTGTGTATCAAAGGTAAAAAATGATATAAATACTGTTCAGTTTTTCACAAAAACCGATCGTTTCGTGTCTAAGGGAAATCAATGTATCGTTACGAGACGCAGGGTGTAATTTGGATTTGTCTGTGCATGTTTTTGTTTACTTTTAAAGGTCTGGTGCCCATCCACTGCCATTATTTGGCTGACAGACTGCACCGGTTTTCATTAAAAATCTTTGTTTGTGTTCTTCTGAAGAAACAAAGTCACCTACATCTTGGATGCCCTGGGGGTAAGCAGATAAACATCAAATTTTCATTTTTGGGTGAACTATCCCTTTAAGAAGACCTTTGTCTCAAGATATATTCATGAATTTTAGCTATTCTCATTTGCTACTTAAATCTACAACATTTTTAAAAACCTCAAATATTAAATCAAGTTTCAAAATCGACTTTGCGCGTCTAGCATCAGCCAAAATTGCACATGTATCTTGACAAGCGAATGTAACTGTGTACAAAAACGATTACAAGCGCTTGCTGTTTTACCGCCTCTAGTGTTCATTTCTGTTGGAAACTGTACTTGTTGGTATGTATTTTGCATCTTTTGAAATGGGTCCCAGAGATACGTTTTTGTTAAACCAGGTAGATTTGATCCTATATATTATAATTATACTGCACAGTAGGAATTACACATAATTCTCAACCTGTTCTGTAAATATAAAATTATTGGGAGAAAAATTAGGAAGAATCAGATGATAGATCTCTCTAACCTAATTTATCCTCAAGAAAAATGAACATTTAAATGCAGCAGTCATTCTCAATTTAATATAACCATGTCTTCCAGTGAAGACTAATAAACTAAACCACAGAGATCTCTAACAGTCTTTAGAACTTATCATAAGCAGATGTTATACAACAGTTCCTGTTAGTTCCCTTTAATCTGACTGGTTGAGTGGATTCCAAGAATACCGATAGAGAGTTATTTAAATCATCTAATAGGGTTTTTGTTAATACCTCAGATTTTAATATTGTATGCTCTGTACACCTACTCTGCTGTAATAAATTGGTTAACTTGCCTTAGGCTTTTACATGTAATTATGAATATTCAATGACCGCTTGATGGAGAAACCACAAAAGTTTCTTTGGTGAGCATTATCACCAACGTGTGGAGCACTAAGGAAAACATTACAGTAGTGACACACTGTACCCAAAATACCTAGAAAGAACAAATCTCCTTATGGTAGGTTGACTCATTAAAATGAGTCACTATGAATGTGTCTCTGAGCACATGCTGCTAACAAAGCACTTTAAAATCCACCACCTCTGCTCAGGACGACTCATTTTCCATCACGCTTGCAACATTAATAGACTGTAGAGTGATAATTCTAAACCTGCCTTTTTACAAAGAATTGTATATTTATTTAGCCTTTTTCAAATTATTATCTGTCCATCTATCTGACCTTTTGCAACCTTGCTCTACTAGTTCACCCAAAAATGAACATTTGTAGAATATTTACTCACACTCAATCCATCCAAAATGTAAATGAGTTTCTTTATCAGAACACATTTTGAGAAATTTAGCATTATATCACTTGCTCACCAGTGGATCCTCTGCAGTGAATGGGTGCCATCAAAATATATTTTTTTTTCTCTTACTAACACAGAGCTTTTCTCTTCACATGATATTAATCGATGCTTTTGAGTCGTGTGGATTACTCGTGGATTATTGTGGTGTTTTTATCAGCTGTTTGGACTCTCATTCTGATGGCCCCCATTCACTGAGGATCCATTATTAAGTAAGTGATGCAATGCTAAATTTCTGAAAATCTGATTTGATGGAGAAAAATACTCATTTACATCTTGGATGGCCTGGTGGGGAGTACATTTTTAACAAATGCTCATTTATTTGATGAACTGTTAAAGCACATATAGTGCTTTCCAAATTGGGGTTCACAAATCCCTGATGGTTTGTGAGGAAACTGAAAGGGGTTAATGAAGTTCATTAATTAAATAATTTTCAAGCTAATAATTTGTTAATTCAATCATAAAAAATATAAATACAGTGGTGTAAAAAAGTGTTGACCCCCTTAATGATTTTTTTGCATGTTTGTCACACTTTAATGTTTCAGATCATCAAACAAATTTAAATATTAATCAAAGATAACACAAGTAAACATAACATGCAGTTTTTAAATGAAGGGTTTTTTTATGAAGGGAAAATAAATCCAAACCCACATGGCCCTGTGTGAAAAAGTGTTTGGAAAAGGTTATAAAGCCATTTCTAAAGCTTTGGGACTCCAGCGAACCACAGTAAGAACCATTATCCACAAATGGCAAAAACATGGAACAGCGGTGAAACTTCCCAGGAGTGGCCGGCCAACCAAATTACCCCAAGAGTGCAGCGACGACTCATCCAAGAGCATCTAAAGAACGGCAGGCCTCTCTTGCCTCAGTTAAGGTCAGTGTTAATGACTCCACCATAAGAAAGAGACTGGGCAAAAATGGCCTGCATGGCAGAGTTCCAAGACGAAAACCGCTGCTGAGCAAAAAGAACATAAAGGCTCGTCTCAGTTTTGCCAGAAAACATCTTGAAGATTCCCAAGACTTTTGGGAAAATACTCTGTGGACTGACGAGACAAAAGTTGAACTTTTTGGAAGGTGTGTTTCCCATTACATCTGGTGTAAAAGTAACACAGCATTTCAGAAAAAGAACATCATACCAACAGTCAAATATGGTGGTGGTAGTGTGATGGTCTGGGGCTGTTTTGCTGCTTCTGGACCTGGAAGACTTGCTGTGATAAATGGAAGCATGAATTCTGCTGTCTACCAAAAAATCCTGAAGGACAATGTCCAGTCATCTGTTCGTGACCTCAAGCTGAAGCGAACTTGGGTTATGCAGCAGGACAATGATCCAAAACACACCAGCAAATCCACCTCTGAATGGCTGAAGAAAAACAAAATGAAGACTTTGGAGTGGCCTAGTCAAAGTCCTGACCTGAATCCTATTGAGATGCTGTGGCATGACCTTAAAAAGGCGGTTCATGCTCGAAAACCCTCCAATGTGGCTGAATTACAACAATTCTGCCAAGATGAGTGGGCCAAAATTCCTGCACAGCGCTGTAACAGACTCATTGCAAGTTATCGCAAACGCTTGATTGCAGTTGTTGCTGCTAAGGGTGGCCCAACCAGTTATTAAGTTTAGGGGGCAAACACTTTTTCACACAGGGCCATGTGGGTTTGGATTTTTTTTCCCTTTATAATAAAAAACGTAATTCAAAAACTGCATGTTGTGTTTACTTGTGTTATCTTTGATTAATATTTAAATTTGTTTGATGATCTGAAACATTAAAGTGTAACAAACATGCAAAAAAAAAAAAAATCAGGAAGGGGGCCAACACTTTTTCACACCACTGTAATTAATTTTGATTTAAAATCAAATTTAAAATAAACGACAGAACATGCAAATATGTTGTTAAATTATTCAAATATTAACTTAAAATCTCAGATGGCACTTACAGTAAAGTTATATGATGGTCACCTAATATTTAGATTCAGCTCAGTGCCTCCTCAAATATTGGATGAATGAACAATATAATGGTTCTTAATGAGATGACTAATTTTAAAAAGTAAGTAAACAACTTACACTTAGATATAAACACATTGTTACATCAAAATAAGACTTAAAGTGGCCTGAAAACATGATCTGTAGGAATTTCTAGTGAGTAATCATCTTGGTGAAATTTAAAGTAAATCTCAGTGTTTGTAAACAATATTCACCGAGCTTTGATGACTGAAGATCCAAAAAAATCTATTAAAAGTTAACCACAAAGAATAGCTGGACATAAGTTCACAAATAAAATATATTGTTTAAATTGTTACTTTGGAATAAATGTAAAACGCTTATAAACACTTTTAATAAATGTGACCCTGGACCACAAAACCAATCATAAGGGTCAGTTTTTTGAAATTGAGATTTATACATCATCTGAAAGCAGAATAAATAAGCTTTTCATTGATGTATGGTTTGTTAGTATATAAAATAATAGAATAGTTTTTCTTCTATTTTTCTGATAGTGTACGTAATGTTTATTCAGTGACTAGGGCATGAATTTACATTTGATTAAAAAAATAAATAAATTCTAATACCGCACAGCACTGATTTAACTGACTGACTGCTGCTGCCTCTACTAGAGCTTTTTTTCATTCTGTGGAGCTGCTGAGTTCCAGTTAAATCAAGCAGCGTGAGAGAAAACCAGACATGTGGGCTGCAGAAAGGCGTTTTTGAGGAAGCATGCCATTCTCTCTCTTCTGAATAAGCTGTACCGTGAGGCATTTCTGAAAAGCTTTTAGTGATGATCAACCCACTGGAGCTATTTATTCAGTGTCATTTGCTGCAGGCGTCTATTTGAATACACTATACATTTTCATAACTCTCTATACTATAGTTGAGCATCAATGTAGAGCAGCATTAGTCAACTGATGTAACTTACAGCCACAATACACGATGGTCACCGCCGTAACGTAGACTGCACGACTGTCCTATTCGGCTATCACACTGAATAACTGCTTGGTTGTTCACAAACTACTTTCCCACAGATTTACTCTGGAACACCCAAAGCTTGCCAGAATCAATCGATGCAACGCTGTTATGTGTGTTTGTGCTCATTTGTGTTGCTAAACTGAGTCAGATCAAGGCTTTTTTACAAGGTGTAACAAGTAGGTCTGACATAATCTGAATTGATGTGATGATTTAATATTACCCTGTTTTTTTCTTTTTGGCTGTGGTTCAAAAATGATTCTGTGGAAATGATACATAGTGTATGTTTTTCATTTCATTCCAAAGCTTGGAATCACCATAAAAAAATGAATGGAACTAATTTTGTATTTATAAAAGATGCATTAAATTGATCAAAATAAATGTAAAGACATTTATAATCTTATATAAATTACTGCATTTGTTGCTATCCTCGATGTGCAGAACTCGTAGTAGATTCTGGCATTTTTTAGTTGAATGCTTTCTCATGCTTTCTCGCAGCACTTCCCATAGGTGTGATTGCCTTTTTGGCAATCACACCTATTTTCACAGACTTTAACGAAAGCGTTCCCACAGCAACTCAACACCTCAAACATTTATCAATCAATAATACTCTTTTCTAAACATCTTATTTTCAAACCCATCCACCCTTTTCTTCTTATTTGCCAGATTTTTAGTGTCCCCTCTTGATTTTTGCAGATGAAGCTGATGTTTGTTGTGTTCTGTTCAATGAAGCCGCCTGCTGAGCATCTGTTTCTCAAACTAGAGACTCTGACGTCCTGTATTTGTCTTCTTACAAACTTGTACATCTGATTTCTTTTGCTGTCCTGGTTAAATCCAGTTTGCTTTCTTCTTTCAAGACAGGATATGCATGCTTTGCGTGAAAATAGCTTTGCTTAAAAGAAGAAAAAACTGACGAAATTAAAGAAAAGTGCTTTTTTTCTGTCCATTTTTGGAATCAAAATCAGGCTTTTGATATATAAAATGTACTCAGTGCTACAGCAGCTGCAAAAGGGCTTTGTATGTGATTTCTACAGTTCATTAAGCAGCACAGCTGTGTTAAGACAATACGAAAGGTCTCATGAGGACTAAATTAGCACATTGGAATGATTTTGTTAAGGATTATGCAACACATTGTTATTTTACTATAATGGAGTTATTGTTGCTGAAAACAGGACCACCGCAGGTAAATAATTTAAAATGTGTTATATTTGTATTAAACAAGTAATTAAGGCTCTCGTCGACATCGTTGATTATGAAAAGTGAAATTATAAACGCTGTCATTTGGCATATTGACATTTGGTTGTATTTATCTTGTATTTTTGTCAAATTGTATTTTTGTATATTTATATTGAAAATGTAAATTGTAAACCCATTTTTTTGTTTATTTTTATTTATTTTATTTCATTTGGATGTCTTGTTATAATTGTATATGTTTTGGTGTTTGTAGTTCCCCCTCAGTCGAATCACTTCGACGTTACATTGGGATCCCAATGTAACGTCTCCGTTCCCTCCTTCAGGGAACGAGGGTTACCTTCGTAACCTAGACGTTTGTAATAGAGTGGGGGAACTATGATGTCACTTTGTAGGCAAAAACCCGAAAGCGAGTTAGCATTTTAGCATTTTAGCACTTCCGGTTCCATCGTCCCAAAGTCAATGGGTTTTTTGAATAGGATTTTGGTTAAATCCCTTAAATAAGGTCCGTGGTTAACACAAGCTCAAGATACTTTCACGTTTTATTGTACGACATAAAACACACCAGTTACACCCCACTCGTGATTTTTTTAAACCGTTACGTTTCTTTAAAAAGACGGTTGCTAACAAGTTGCTAAATGGGACTACAGGTGAGGTCGGAGACATTAAACGTCATCACACACAACAGTTTATCAATTTATAGTATTTTCTAAATGTAGTATAATTTGTAGTACAATTATTACAAATTGTAACTGATGTAACCAGCGGAGACTCTGGGTTCATAAGGTACCTTCATAAGGTAAACTCATATTACCATTTATTACGGCTTTACGTGGTCGTGGTGAAACTTTACAGATGCATAGTGCTTGAAGCCACGTTAAAATGAAATATTTACGGCCACATGAAGCTGTTATAAACCAGAACGATTGAGGATTTTCTAGAAAAATAGATAAAACATCATTTTGTGTAACCACTCTTGATAGGTGAAATGTGGTACTTTATTTACTAAAATAAAAGTAATCTTATCCAAAACGTGCTCACTCTGCTGTTATTTAATAATTGCATGCACTAGATTTTTATTGATTACTATTATTGACTTTTAATGGACCTTTTTTCGAAATGCACAGAAATACGTGCTTCAGCTATGATTATTTAATTGATTCACTTCTTACTGTTTATCATTATTGTTTCATTTCAGTTTTATTTTGGCTTTAGTTTGGAATTTATTCCAGTTTTATATGAAAAGGTTCATGTAATATGGAATAAAATTCATCCACAGAGTAAATCCTTTATATTAAACATGTTTCTAAAAATAAGTTTGAAAAAGGTTGATGAAAACATGGTGGTGGTGCCGTTGAAGGCGAACGACCGATGTAGTTTGGTTATAGCGTTTTTAAAAAGTTTAGCTTTTTAGTTCTGCCGTGTATATTTAGGCTTCAAAATTCATACAAGTTATATTATTTTGTGGGGATTATCTTGATGGACAAAACGTATACGTTTCATGAACAAACATAGCTTATTTTTTTGCGATAATCCAAAAGCCTATGGAAAAATCCTATTGCCTTTATGTCGAGGGAACCAGTGCGATGCTAGCAGCCGATCGGCCTACAAAGTGACGTCATAGTTCCATCACTCTATTACAAAAAAAAAACAAAAAAAAACCTTGATCAGCATGGAAAGCGTCTACGCACTAGTATGGCAACATCACTCCATAGAGTTGCGTTTATAGAGAAATGTATTATTATACGACCATCAGAACCGCATATAAATAGCCAAACTGACACCTTTACATCGTAAGGATTCACAACCGCATTCTCACATTCAAAGCTGGGCTGAATGAACAGAACAGCACGGAACATTGAGTTGCATATGAAAAAATGATTCACGTTCATCTTAAGATCCACTGGAGCTGCCGTGAGCTTGACGCACGCTCCAGACGCGTTCTCTCTGCACTAACAAAGCATTTAAAGTCGTTGTTAGTTGTTTAACTGTGTGATGGATTGAACAAGCCTCGACTGGGCTCATTTTTATAAAAATGGCCTGTCAAATGTGATAAAACTTCCTGGTGTCATGACGCCATTTTTAATGTTGTCGCTTTGTCCTGAATGCGGTTGTGACTTCAGCTGTTCGTTCCAGCTTCGGTCTCATAACAATGCATATAAATAGTACGGCAAATAAAAATCGAACTCCCTAATCCTACCCATCGCTGTCAGGTTTATGGACTGTGTTTGTGTGTTTTCATAGTGTTTTTCCCCCATGGTTCTGAATGTTTTGGTTTCTCCCTGTGTCTCCCCAGTTTCTCTCTTGTTTTGGTTTCCCCTATGCCCTTATTTGGACTTCCTTCCCCTAATCAGTTAATTTGCATCACCTGTCCTTGTAATTAGTCACACCCTATAAGTTGGTTTGTTTTCCCCATTCCCTTTTCCTTTGTTTTGCCCAGTTCAGTGTCTTTTGTTTTCCATTGTATTTCCTCTGGTTTTTATCATTAAATATTATTCACTTACTCCTTTATCTCCTCCAGTTTCTGGACGCATCCTGACAATCGCATAGCATATACACGCCAAAGTCAATTTTTGCGTATCAATACCACAAGTTTTTGTTTTTTTATTTGGCGTAGGCCTACTATCTATACGCACTTTCATGAGATCAGATTGGTTCATTCATACAGATATGTATTCATACAGATGTTTTAATCTGCTAATATATATATATATATTTATTGTAATTTTCTGTCTTTTTATTTGTATTAATTATTTGTTGTTATTATTATTTCTTTCTTTTTATCTCTTGTCATTTTTCGTTATTTATGGTTATTATTTTCTTTGTTTCTTTATTTGTTGTTATTATTTCGTTTTTGTAAAGTATTAGTTATGAGAAAACGTTTGAATAAAATATTAAAAGATTAATAGCAGAAGTTACTGTTATTATTTATTTATAGTTTAACTAAAGAATTCATCAATTGATAAAAAAGTAATAAATAGATTCATTGAAAAATAATCAATAGATTAGTCGACTAATTGGAAAAAAATAATAGATCAGTCCACTAAAAAAATATCTGTTAGCTGCAGGTCTACAAATAATAATGTGCACAGTATTTTTTAAACAGTTAAATGCTACTTTGGTTAAAAAAAAAAAAAAAAAAAAAAAAACATTCATTACTATTGTGATTTCTTTTGGAAGCATAAAATAATGATTTTGAACTTGAAAGGTTATGTCTCTGTTTACACTATTACAAGTGAAAAAGAAAGGCACTATGATGAATTACTGAATGCAAAATGTCTTGTTACTATATTTCTATATTTCTTGTTCAGGTAATGACCAGTTAGCAACAAGAATTTTCACTTGCCTTTCCTTAAGAATAAAGAGAAAGTATACTCAATCTTTGCTTTTGAAGAAAAGAACAAAAATGCATTTTTATGTAGACAGAAACACATGACCTCAACAATCAACACCTCTAACGATGACAATCAACATCATCAAGTAAAAGATGAGCTCCTAACATCACCACACACATACAAACTAACAACGACAAAAACAGGAAAATGCCAAACAATAATCCTATACCAGTAATCACATAATTTATTCATGCTGCAGCACTTGCTGGGAGCTCAGATAACCTGAACAAGTCAAAACAGTACTAAATACAGGTCCTTTTCAAAAAATTAGCATATTGTGATAAAGTTCATTATTTTCTGTAATGTACTGATAAACATTAGACTTTCATATATTTTAGATTCATTACACACAACTGAAGTAGTTCAAGCCTTTTATTGTTTTAATATTGATGATTTTGGCATACAGCTCATGAAAACCCAAAATTCCTATCTCAAAAAATTTGCATATTTCATCCGACCAATAAAAGAAAAGTGTTTTTAATACAAAAAAAGTCAACCTTCAAATAATTATGTTCAGTTATGCACTCAATACTTGGTCGGGAATCCTTTTGCAGAAATGACTGCTTCAATG
This sequence comes from Garra rufa, assembly GCF_049309525.1. Taxonomy (NCBI): domain Eukaryota; kingdom Metazoa; phylum Chordata; class Actinopteri; order Cypriniformes; family Cyprinidae; genus Garra; species Garra rufa. The sequence continues at coordinate 4,304,966 of NC_133378.1, read as the reverse complement.
CGGCGTGGCATGGAGGCAATCAGCCTGTGGCACTGCTGAGGTGTTATGGAGGCCCAGGATGCTTCGATAGCGGCCTTAAGCTCATCCAGAGTGTTGGGTCTTGCGTCTCTCAACTTTCTCTTCACAATATCCCACAGATTCTCTATGGGGTTCAGGTCAGGAGAGTTGGCAGGCCAATTGAGCACAGTAATACCATGGTCAGTATACCATTTACCAGTGGTTTTGGCACTGTGAGCAGGTGCCAGGTCGTGCTGAAAAATGAAATCTTCATCCCCATAAAGCTTTTCAGCAGATGGAAGCATGAAGTGCTCCAAAATCTCCTGATAGCTAGCTGCATTGACCCTGCCCTTGATAAAACACAGTGGACCAACACCAGCAGCTGACATGGCACCCCAGACCATCACTGACTGTGGGTACTTGACACTGGACTTCAGGCATTTTGGCATTTCCCTCTCCCCAGTCTTCCTCCAGACTCTGGCACCTTGATTTCCGAATGACATGCAAAATTTGCTTTCATCCGAAAAAAGTACTTTGGACCACTGAGCAACAGTCCAGTGCTGCTTCTCTGTAGCCCAGGTCAGGCGCTTCTGCCGCTGTTTCTGGTTCAAAAGTGGCTTGACCTGGCGCCTGTACACAGTGGCTCTGGATGTTTCTACTCCAGACTCAGTTCACTGCTTCCGCAGGTCCCCCAAGGTCTGGAATCGGTCCTTCTCCACAATCTTCCTCAGGGTCCGGTCACCTCTTCTCATTGTGCAGCGTTTTCTGCCACACTTTTTCCTTCCCACAGACTTCCCACTGAGGTGCCTTGATACAGCACTCTGGGAACAGCCTATTCGTTCAGAAATTTCTTTCTGTGTCTTACCCTCTTGCTTGAGGGTGTCAATGATGGCCTTCTGGACAGCAGTCAGGTCGGCAGTCTTACCCATGATTGCGGTTTTGAGTAATGAACCAGGCTGGGAGTTTTTAAAAGCCTCAGGAATCTTTTGCAGGTGTTTAGAGTTAATTAGTTGATTCAGAAGATTAGGTTAATAGCTCGTTTAGAGAACCTTTTCATGATATGCTAATTTTTTGAGATAGGAATTTGGGGTTTTCATGAGCTGTATGCCAAAATCATCAATATTAAAACAATAAAAGGCTTGAACTACTTCAGTTGTGTGTAATGAATCTAAAATATATGAAAGTCTAATGTTTATCAGTACATTACAGAAAATAATGAACTTTATCACAATATGCTAATTTTTTGAAAAGGACCTGTATATGTAAGTATAAAGTATAAAATATAAAATAGTTAATCTATAGAACTATTTTAGGTCTAACCTGCATGTTTCATGTAGATTAAAAGTATTTCTATACTCAGCATTCAGTCTCATAATCTACTTGGATGAGACTTGTATAGTTGATATATTTACAGTGCACATAGCCTGAATGTTCATGTTTAATTCAACAACTTTTCTGTTATTGCATCAAGACAGTTTCACCAGGAGGCTGGGCTGGGACTGGAGAGGGTCTGTTTGCTTATATCCTGCGGAGGATTTGCAATCAGTTAGTACTCATGTGTAGACAATGGCTGGAAAGACAGACTTATCTGAGCGGACGGGACAGAGACCTGTCGAGACTTACTGCAGGGGGTTCAAAGTGTAAATGAGGTGCCAAAGCCGCTGACTGCAGCAGAAGGATTCGCTCTGTTCTGAGGAGATAGAGCCACAGGAATTAAAAGAGCATCTGTCAGACGGAATGAGACCCGAAAGAAAGCTCTTAAAGCTGGCAGATGATTGTAAATATCCCTGCGGGTTTATGCCGCTCTGGGCATTTTTAACCCAAACTTTTAAACCTGGAGCAAAACCTGGACATACAGAAAGTTTAGTTCTATGCTTTGGACATTAATGTCCTACATTCTCGATGACGCAATGCTGAACCAATATCACAACATATATCATGCAATATGTGATATTGTCAGGAAAATAAATACAGTGACAGCATGTATCTCTTTTGTTTAGTTTGTAAGACTTTCTTGAATAACCACAATTTAGCAGTGACATTAATTGTAGCTGTAAAATATATATTGGAGCATTAGCACTGAAAGTGTCCGAATAAGCAGAATGACTTGAGCCATATGTTAATTAGAGATATGTTAATTGAAAGAGCCTGGGTTTCTTGATAACACTGCAACTCCTCTTAAAATCATCTTCACTAAAGTTGTGTGTTATTTTACTGTTTCCTTAAAACCAACACTGAACTAAAAATTCAAATAGTTTGTCTCTCAACAAAAATAGAGAATAAAACTGTTAAACATGGTATTTGCATATCATTTTTGATTAGAAGTTATTATAGCACTAAATATATCAGAAACAATATAGCTGCAAGCAGAGATTGCTGAGGTTCAAGCACTTACGAAAGCAAATACGAAAAAAGACACTATGTACTATTTAGCAAGCCAGTATTCACCTAAATCAATTCCAGGTAATTTACCATAGAAATATGGTAGGTTACAATCTCCATAAAAGTTTCCATGCTTCTTGCTCACCTAGTTTTATGAAGTTTTGAGTTTTCGTTTAGGATTTATAGGCTTTTGGGTATATTTGTCTAGGCCTATTTTCTAAATGACCCTGTTATATCTAATCAAAGTGTAAAGTATTATTTTATTTATTTATTTATTATTATTATTATTATTTTTTTTTTTATAATTATTGACCTAGGTTTTCTTAATGTTCTAGTTTGCGAAAGTATGTATATTTTAATAATCTTGAAGATTTACCAGATTATTTGATTGGAAGCAGTGGATATTGAGGCTTGAAGTAACTTAGAATGAAGAGATCTATCATATTATATACAGTGTCTGAAAAGTTGAGCTATTTGAATGGAATGATCTATTGAAGTTGTTCATGTTAATTTATTAATGGTTTTTACTGTTGGGAAAAGTAACAGAATAAATATTTCTTTGAGCATGCAACACATTGTGATATAATGATATCACACTCTGTGGCACCTTTTTTTAAAAGCGTTAGTTTACCCAAAAATGACAATTCAGTAATAAATTACTCTTCTGTATGTCGTTGCAAACCTGTAAGACCTTTGTTCATCTTCAGAACACAAATTAAGATATTTTGATGAAATCCAAGAGCTTTCTGACCCTGAATAGACAGTGATGAACACGTTTAAGGCCCAGAAAGGTAAGGACATTGTTAAAATAGTCCATGTGAAATCAATAATTCAATCTTGATGTGACAAAGCTATGATAATATTTTTGTGCACAATGAAGACAAAATAAACAACTTTATCCAACAATTTCTTCTCTTCTGTGTCAGTCTTGTATGTGTATGAATGAAAGTCAATCAATGAAGTGAAAGTGTAGTGTGACCGGCCTTTTACACACTACTAACTTTATATTACTGCTTTAGGAAAACCATCCAAAAGTGGTTTTTATTACTTAACATTTGCTTGGCATGGCATTGAAAACTATATTATTAAAAAGAAATAAATAAATGTATGGTTTAGCTATTGAGTAGTGTTTAGCTGCCAGAGAAAAGTGGTGACTTGAGTGCTGCTTCATACTGAAAGCTTTCTGTGTGTGTGACACAGAATCACTGTGTCACCTGCAAATCGTTTCCTGGGGTTCGAGCTCAGTGGTACAAGATTCAGAAGTCTCTTTTACAGCCAACATCTATCTGTATAAATCCTACAAATCCTTTATTTTGAGCTGAATTCTAACTCAAATCCATTCCAAGCCGACACAATCGCTGACCTCCCACTACCGTACTGTCTGAGTGGATTCAGTCTTGGTTTTATTCTCCACAGAGATTTCTACAGATAATGTCAACTCTCCTGTGAACATCTCACCATAAGTGACACATCTATATCAGGATGCTGTTGTTGGCCGTGATTCCTTTTTTAACACCAACGCAGGCTCTGCAATCGCCGTCAGACTCAGATCTCGACGTGTGCAATACCGTCTAAACGCTTAAACAGGATTGTCAGACCGGTAGCCCATAAGCGCTACTAAATGGGTAATGGGTAATAAAGGCTCATGGATGTGATTCAAAATACTCGAAATCCTCCAGGCGGTTTTTAACACCCTGCCTGCATTAACTCTTATGACCGTACACTCAGCGGTAGCACACTAAACCGCTGATGACACCGCAGTTATCATCCACAATAATGACAAACACCATGCGAAAAGCAGTCAGCAGATCTGACCGCAAGGTACAAATGTGCAAATGGAGAATAAAGTTTTGGGATTCTGATTACATCGGATGTGATGTACAGCGGCAAACTCGCCGTGAGTTTAAGGACACGAGTTTAGCCTTGGCCTGAAGGAAGGTGTTCTTCAGTCCTAGTGGATGTGATCAATGGGGTGGGGAGGGGGACTGTTGGCACAATTGAATATCAGTGAAAGTGCAATTTCGTTCATGAAATATTCATCAGCAGTATTGGAAAGAATGTACAAGTGTTGGATGATTTATACTCTCAAGCAAAATGGTAATACAACTCCCAGCGTGTCTGTGGCACCCCAGAGGAAAGTATCATTTTGGTACAAAACGAAGCCTTTTCATTGATTATGCTTAAAGCTGTACGACTTCAAAAAGGTGGCTTACATAGAGGCGAGATATGAATTTACATCAGCTGGCTCTATGTGAAATACTTTTCCAATATACTGTATCCCATTTTATCTCAAGTAAATTGACAGCTTTTCATGTTCTTGTTAGCAGAGCCACGAAAGAGGAAAGTAGTGAATCATAGCAGTTTTTTAAAATTCAGCTGCAGTTCATTTCTGTGAACATGCACAATATTATTCATGCCTGTTTATAATGAAAAAAAAAAAAAACAAAAAAAAAAAACTGGCAGGTATGCATGACAGAACATCAGTTTTTCAAGATGCAGTGTCTAAACACTTGCAGGGAAATGTGTTAAAGAAGTCATGAAATGCATTTCATTATAATTTTAGGTGCACTCATAATATTAGTATGCTTTGTTGTTTGAAAATGGTCATAATTTAGATATAAATAGTCATTTTCTATCCTGAATTAATCCGTAAAGGGACTCCGCCCCAACTGATATGATTGGTTAATCTTTGCATACAATATGAGCATGAAATGTGGCACTCTCTCAAACTTTTGCTGTGTTTTTACTATAACACCTTCCATGATTAACTAATTGTGTTGATTATAGCATTATATTTAGGTCGCATTCATTCAAGGTTGCATTCATGTCTACTGAACGCACATTGATCACAGTGATCGCCTTACTGCAATGCCTTTTCTGCAGTCTCACCAATACTTTCATCTAAATTAATACAGTAAAAACACAATGTAAATAAGAGACTTGATGAGCAGTGTAAAATGTGTCATTTATTACAACAGGAGTTTTGGTGAAAAGTCAATCTTGAATCAACCGCTCCAGTGATTATAAAAAGAACAATCTTTGCTCGCTTTCTGTACATAACATAATCATTATATAGATAACCATGGAAGCCCATTTCCGTCACTAAATGAAAAAGTTTTTACCTCACAATTTTGACTTTTTTTTTCACGCAACTGTGAGTTTACATCCCACAATTGTGAATGTTTGCAATTGTGAGTTATACAGTCAGAATTGCAGTATATAAACTCGCAAGAGTTATAAAGTCAGAATAGTGGTATATAAATTTACAATTTATAATTTACAAATTTACAATGCAATTAAAATTTGCAATTGCAAGAAATAAAGTCAGAAATACAATTACGAGAAATAAAGTCAAAATTGGAAGATAAAAACTCACAATTGTGAGATAAAAACTGTTATGTTACTGTTATTGTGAGAGACAAACTCACACAAATTCAGAATTGTGAAAAAAAAAAGAATTGTGAGATATAAACTTGGTAATTGCAAGAAAAAAAGTCCAAATTGCGAGATACAAACTCAGAGCATCTTGCAATTCTGACTTTTTTCCTCGCAATTCCAAGTTTATATCTCATAATTCTTTTTTTTTTCACAATTCTGAATTTGTATCTCACAATTCTGCCTTTTTTTCCTCGCAATTATGAGTTTGTATCTCAACAATTCTGACTTTTTCTCAAAATTCTGAGATTGTATCTCACAATTCTGACATTTTTCTTCTAATGCTGAGTTTGTTTTTTACAATTCTGACTTTTTTCCTCCCAATCCCAAGTTTATATCTTGCAATTCTGCAATTTTTCCTCGCAATTTTTTTTTTTCATTACAATTCTGCGTTTGTATCTCACAATTCTGGCATTTTTCTTTCAATTCTGAGTTTGTATCTCGTTTTCCCACAATTCTGAGTTTGTATCTCACAATTCTGACATTTTTCTTCCAATTCTGAGTTTGTATCTCACAATTCTGACTTTTTTCTTCTAATCCCAAGTTTATATCTTGCAATTCTGACTTTTTTCTCAGAACTGTAAGATATAAACTCACAGCTGCAAGTTATAAAGTCAATTCTAAATGGGAAAAAAGACTGATATATCAGAATTGAGAGTTTATATCTCATAGTTCTCACTTAATAACTTGCAATTGTGTGATATAAAGTCAAAAAGACAAAAAGTCACAATTGTGAGTTTATATCTTGTAATTCTGACTTTCTCCGAATCCCAAGTTTATATCTTGCAATTCTGACTTTTTTCCTCACAATTCCAAGTTTATATCTTACTATTCTTTTTTTTCTTACAATTCTGCCTTTTTCCCACAATTGTTTATATCTCACAATTCAGACTTTTCCCTCATAATTCTGACTTTGTTTCTCATAATTCTGACTTTATATCTTGCAAATCTGACTTTTTTTCCCCTCAGAACTGTGTTATACAAACTCACAATTCTTTACAAATTTTCTCAGAATTGTGAGATATAAACTCACAACTGCGAGTTATAAAAGCCAATTCTAAGTGGGAAGAAAGACTGATACGTTCTCAGAATTGCGAGTTTATATCTCACAGTTCTCACTTAATAACTTGCAATTGTGTGTTATAAAGGCAGAATTTTGAGTTAACATTGTTAACATTAGAATTGTGAGATAACAACTCATAATATCTCACAATTCTTTTTTTCTCACAATTATGAGATTGTATCTCACAATTCAGACTTTTTTCTCACAATTCTGACTTTTCTTTCAGTTCTAAGTTTATCTCTGATAAAGTCATAACTGCAAGATGTAAACCCGCAATTGCAAAAGTTTTTCACTGATCACGGGTGATGATAATAATGAAATGCATTTTTGTATAGATTTGTATATTAGTTTCTTAAGGTTAGTTTGTAAAGTTTCTAAAACTTTTTGCACCAAAAAAGGTATTTGTTTCCCTAACAGCAGTATCACTCTTGTGAGTGTTCAGAACAAACTCCCTTGATTACATATGACAGTGATGGATGTTAAGGTGCGTGTCAAGGGAAAATCATGACATCACAATTCCTCCAGTTTAAAATCCAGGTGTTTCAGAAGGGTAGAAAATGTAATCATTTAAACTGGGGAATTCGTTTTAATTTCTAAAACTTAGTGTTTTTATTGTAGAGTAACCACATATTTGTAAATATGATGAACATTTTGATTCTCCATTTCATGTGCCCTTTAAATTTGAGTTATTTTCCTGCTACATCAAGTATTAAAAATAGCCCGTCTGGTCAAAATTTCACAATGTAAGGACACTGAAATACATCATTTGTTGAAATGGCATTGGAGTGAAGGCAAAATGGAGTGACGTCACATTAAACATTTTAGTAACGCGCAGAATGAATAAAATAATCTGAGCAGCACAGCATGAAAACACCTACTGTGATTTTGTACTCACTAGGCTGCAAAACTGCCCTCAGAGTTAGTCTTTGTTGCTATTGCAAAGCATAACACATCTATCAGAAGTAATATCCACATTATAAACAAAGCACAAATGCACCTTCTAGCATTAAGCACGCCAATGAAATGAGTAGACACTAAGGAAGACGCAAACATATGAACCCAGCGCAGGATACTGCAGTATAAATACCATTACTGCACAAAGCCCCGCAAGTGCCATTTCCACTTTCACAGTAAGTCAGCTATGCTGTCTGTCGAGGTTGAGTCACAGCTCCTTAGAGTCACAGTAAATGAGAGCGAGCTGCACTTAAATACAAATAAGACTGATGTCCATGGACACAAGCGGTGGACTACGGCTGTTTTATATCACTCTGAAATGCACAGTTCAGCGCAAATGCAGCACACATGCTTGTAATGGCTTCTGGTCTTTAAAACGTCTATCAAAGCACATTTCAAACCAGTTGTTTCAATAAACCATAAAAGTTATAAACTTGTAAACAAAGACATAGAAATGCTGCTTGAAATGATACATACTGTAAAACAGTTGGGCAAAATACAGAAAGAAGAATTTAGTTCATTAATAGCGTAATAAGATAATTATTACATTTAAATATAGAATTCATTTGAAATATCCACCAGACTTTTTACTTTAAAATTTCTTGTTTAATTTAATGTTTCAATTTAGAAATTTACTAGACATTTCTGAATGAACATTATTTCTTAACCATTTTTTTTCCAGGGTAGTAAGTTCCCATTAGTTAACTTAACTTAGTTAATCTTCTCCAAATCATTAAGGTTTTGAGGCTGACGTTTGGCATCTCGAACATTCAGTTCCCTTCACAGATTTTCTATGGGATTAAGGTCTGGAGACTGGCTAGGCCACTCCAGGACCTTAATGTGCTTCTTCTTGAGCCACATCTTTGTTGCCTTGGCCATGTGTTTTGGGTTATTGTCTTATATGTGTAGTTCTGGGCTGATTCCTCACCGTTCTCATGATCATTGAAACTCCACAAGGTGAGATCTTGCATGGAGCCTCAGACCGAAGGAGATAGATAGTTATTTTGTGTTTCGTCCATTTGCAAATACTCGCACCAACTGTTGTCACCTTCTCAGCAAGCTGCTTGGCGATGGTCTTGTAGCCCATTCCAGCCTTGTGTAGGTCTACAATCTTGTCCCTGACATCCTTGGACAGCTCTTTGGTCTTGGCCATGGTGGAGAGTTTGGAATCTGATTGATTGATTGCTTCTGTGGACAAGTGTTTTTTATACAGGTAACAAGCTGAGATTAAGAGCACTCCCTTTAAGAGTGTGCTCCTAATCTCAGTTTTTTACCTGTATAAAAGACACCTGGGAGCCAGAAATCTTGCTGATTGATAGGGGATCAAATAATTATTTCACTCATTAAAATGCAAATCAATTTATAACCTTTTTGAGATTTTTTTCAATTTTTGTTGTTCAAATAAACCTACCATTAAAATTATAGACTGATAATTTCTTTGTGTTTGTCAGTGGGCAAAGGTACAAAATCAGTTGTACAATTAACAATAAAGTACAATAAAGTCACTGTGCAATACTGAGTAGTTGTTAAAGAGATATTAGAAATGAAAATTCTGTCATTAATTACTCAGTCTCATGTCGTTCCAAACCCATAAGTCTTTTGTTCTTCTTCAGAACACAAATTAAGATTTTATGATGAAATCCGAGAGCTTTCTGACCCTGCACAGACAGCAAAGCAACTACCACATTCAAGACCCCAAAAGGTAGTAAGGACATCGATAAAATAGTCCATGTGACATCAGTGGTTTAACCTTAATTTTATGAAACTACAAGAATACTTTTTGTGCACAAAGAAAACAAAAATAACTTTTTATTCAACAATCTCTTACGTTCACTTTTGGGTGAACTATCCCTTTAAAGATTGCAATCTAAAAAGTTCCGATCCTGGAAAGAATGAGCCATGAAATTGAGTTTCTAGTTTCCCATTATGATCACCATTCTGCCCTTAAGTGAAGCACTTAACACTAGGCTGCTTTTGGAAGAAATGTCCCTCTAATCAACGAGAAATTATCCATTAATCAAAGAACAACAAGTTTAATCAGCATATCATTACATACTGTACATCCAGCCCATTACTAGTACATTCATCATTCTAACATACGCATGTTTGTTTGAATGATCAGCAGTTTTGAATCCAGACCCAAGTTTAAAGGCAGTAAACAAAAGAAATATGGTTTTACATTTCTATGACAAGGTTCGTATTAAATTAGAGAGAGTCAATACTACAAACACTGTGAAAAGAGGGCACCGGAGTGATCTATTGTAAGAAAGCCCTTGAGTGAGGAAGCTACGACAATATTTCACTGGAGCGTGAGATAAGTGTTCACTCTTGGGGCCCTCTTTCACTGTGCATCAGCTAAAACTCTCCGCAGATGCGATAAGCTACTTAAGTGCTATCAATGTTCAGCCCTGCTCCCATTCTCTCAATGCACCATGAGATCTTCTAACAACAAAGGGCCCGATACACCCTCAATCACTGCCATAGACACCAACAAAAACTCAGCAGAGCCTTCACTCTGGGGAGCCATCACTGTCCATCAGACGCCTTCAGCTCAGTTCATCATTACCGCCCTTCAATTTATAAACCTAATGTGCCGTATCTGCTTCTCAATGCTTATTTAGCTCCTTTCACTGCATCCCATCATAGTGAGCAAATGACTGCATCAGGTAGGGCCTTTAAAACACCATGCTATAATCTGCTCCGATACTGCCGGTTATGTGAAGAGCCCATTACGGGCCGAGCCGCGATTGTACCGCACACAGGTCAGTTATCTTTGATTACATGGAGGGAAAAGCCAACACCCACTCTTATTATGGCTATAATTCCAAAAAGAGCAGTAGGATTGGATTTGCCGGCCATATAAAGTTATGATAGATCTACAAATAAGACTTTTACTCAGTCACACAAATATTGCCATAGGCAAGGAGAAAACACTAGGCAGGGCGGCCGTTTGCCCGTGATTCATGTGTCCCTGGGGTCTCAGTTTGAGTCGACTTGATTTGTATGTGTGTTTGTTCTCTGAGCTCTGCAGAGGAGGATGCTGGGCTTTTTTCCCCCCGTGCTATTTCGCATGTTGCCGAAGATCAGTAGATCTTGACGTGACGTGTCCCTGGAGGCCGTGCGAAAGATACGAAAGACTCCAGAGCTTATTAAGACGATTTCAAAATGGCCATTTCAAAGTTTTATTGCACAGGGTTTTAGTTTCTCTTTGTTAATAATAGAAAACTGAGCTCTCGTTTGGCTTGAAAGCTATTCGAAACAGATTTCGCATTTGAATTATGAACTCGTGGCCAAAAATAGGTTAGAATTACCTTTGTTAGAGAAACTAAACAAGTCGAATGAAGTGGGAAAAACAAAAAGTGACATTCAGAAAGAACATCAGAAAAGGAACCTGTCATGCTTTGTTGCTCGTAATGAGGTAAATGTGCAGCGCACCCAAAGGTTAATTAAGTCTGAGAATGACACTTTTGTTTCTTCAAAGAAGAGCTGGGCTGAGTCATGTACTATAATTACATAGTGAAATATCAAAGGCACATGCCCTTGAGCAATGCAGCAACCTTTTTGACACAAGGGATGGAGAGAGGGCATGTTGTCATCATCATTTCTTTTATGGTCTGATTGCCTATAAAACCGCTTTAATGGTAACAATAAATACTTTAAAAGTAGCATCAAGTAATATCACACAAGCAAGACTGTAATATGACAATTCAACGTGCCAATATGTAAATGTGTAGGAATAAATTAGTATCCCAAAGCCCCTTTTGTGTGTGTTGTGCCACTGATTCAGGATCAAGCCTTTGTCACAGGGATGCAAACTTGTGGTCTGTGAAAAGGTAAAACAATTACAGATCCGGGAGAATTTTAGTAGATGAATGAGCTTTAAGTTCATATTTGTTTAAAGGATTTAATGTTTTAATGATGCATGATCTTTATTTGTTTCACTGGCTCATATATTAATATACAAAAAAATAAATAGGCTAAAGAGTCTATGACTGAAGCAATGTTTGAGGCAATATTAAAATATCATATTTTAGCATTATTTTATTTGAACTTCTATTAATAATAATCTAATAATCTTTTTATATTACCAAATATTATACCAATTTAATGTTTGTTTTTGTGCATGTTGTATTTTATGTTCATATCTTCAAAATTAATTCATATATTTATCAAGAAGAAAAACCAACTCACCTTGTTTTTGTCATTTTGCTCCCTGTGTATCAGCTGCTGTAATCAGTCACGGGATTGGATGTTGTTGTAGTAATGCTGCGTTCACGCCATATCGTAATTACCGTAATTTTGAAATGACAACACGTGACATTCTACTCTGAGCTGCACGTCCTTGGACTCGGAATTATGCTTTTCTATGGCAAAACTATCAACACCTGAACAGAGACTACGTTGGTCAGGTGGTACAGCAGTCATGTGGTACAAGTCGTAGCTCTCAGAAGACTCCCAGTTCACAAGTTGTGATTACAAGTTCTACAAGGACATGGACGCTTTTTACAAGTTGGAATCTTGTAATTACGGGAATTCCGATATGGCGTGAACGCACCTTACGACACTGCCTTTGTCAGACGCACACTTATCTGGTACGGAATTGGCTGCTGATATAGTCAGATACATACAGACTAATTGGTGCCTAATCGCTGTCTGACTCACACTAACTGACACTAACAGATCTAACTACACATTAGAACTTGGAACAATGGCTGTTTCTGAGAAGATAGAGAAGGTAGAATTTTGTGTGCTATTGCTTTTGTTTTTTAATTGAACCCCCGTTTATTAAGACTTGCATGGCTTAAAGGATTAGTTCACTTTCAGAACAACAATTCACATATAATTTACTCACCTCCTTGTCATCCAAGATGTTTGTCTTTTTTTCTTCAGTCGACAAGAAATTATGTTTTTTGAGATAAACATTTCTGGAAATGTCTCCATATAATGGACTTAAATGGTGCTTCGAAATTTGAACCTCCAAAATACATTTTAAATGCAGCTTCAAAGGGCTGTAAATGATCCCAGTCGATGAAGGAGGGTCTTGTCTACCGGAACGATCAGTAATTTTCTCAGAAAAATATGTTTTTATATACCTTTTAAGCACTGAAATGCATCTAGCACTAGGGCTGTGATGCGCGTTCGCGATGCTACGTAATCACATCGAAAGGTAGCGCGTGGTCCGGTCCGGTCGTGACAGCACCAAGATTCCTGTTCCATTGGCAACGGCTGGCATTGCTACAAGGACGCCATCTAGCATTTCTTGTCTGTGCCGTTTGTAAGCTCTTTCAGTAGATGTGGCCTGGTAAAAGCCTCAGAGGCATCAGAGCTAAAGTGGAGAGAGCAAAGACGCAGGTCTTTAGAAAGTTTTATTCGTCCACAGGCATCTTCCCATTCTTTTCTCCTCTTCTAAACTTTAGAAAAAGCAGTGAAGACTCTCTTGTTGCCCTTTGACTGAAAATTACAACCACAAGCTGCACAATGTTGCATCGTATCAGTAGTTTATTTTCTGAGTTGTGTTGCGATAAAAATAGCAACAGGTAGTGCTAGTAGCTCACAGAGTGTAGCCATTTCATGTCATCGAAATAATGGTTCCCCCTTTAGGCGAAAATGTATAAAATTATGTGGATTGTTTTGTAATAATGCAAGTCTTTCATGGGTTTTCTATTACATATTTTCATGACCACATGACTGATGTATGACTGAATTTCATTTATACTACTCATATATAAAACATACTTTTTTAACAGTTGTAAAACAGCTTCAAACCAAATGTAACTTACAGAGTACGCAATTTTGGAGGCAGCTTGTTACTTGTTTCATTCCTGAAGGAATTTGTGTTTTTTAACGAAATTGTTGAGTGAATGATTCAAATAACTCACTCATTTAAAGAATTAATCGCCACCTACTGGTGTACTGGTGTAACCTGCAGAAAGACTGACTGAAAAATCCCCACGTCTAATACACATTACAACATGAAGCATTTCAGTTGCTGTTTATTAGGCATGTGGTGTAGTTTTATTTTTGGCTGGAGAAATTGTGCCCAATGAACCACAAACATTTCTCCATCAAACATATTTATCACATGAGTCGTTGTTATTTACAGCAGATACGTTAGGCTATTCAAATGTAAAACTGTTATAAATTCAGAATTGGCAGAAACACTCATGAATAAAAAAAAGGTAGAGACCTTTGTACAATCAGATTTAATCAGCAGCCATCCGTCCACTACAATCTGCATAACAGTTTGTGAGAGCAAAGCTTTTTGAAGAAGCTGAAAGGGCAAGCTGTGAAACATATGGATGAGAGGTCTGAGACCGCGAGAAGGATTTATGCTGCACTTCAATATTTCATAAAACCACTGTGCATTTGGGTAATTGATGCAAGGCCGTTAATAAGCGAGCAGGGTAGGGGTGTAAGCACAGCTGGGCACTTCAGATGATCATCCCTCGCTGGGACTCCCGTTATAAAATTAGATGCGATTCAGAACACATAGACTGGAAATCTAAAGGAAAGCAGAGGAAAGTATGTCTGCAGAGTGCTGAAGTAAAATGAAAGCAGCATCCTCTGAGAAACACAAATGCGTACTAGATATGTCTACTTGACATCTGGAGTAGAGATGTGTGACGTTCTGATATTATATTTTAATCGTGTGCTAAATACTTCACATTGTGTGAGTAAGAAGTTGTTTTGCATCATAAAATGCAAAACAAGAATTAGATTGCATGTTTATGGTCTCGCTGTATGACTAAGGTCTGCTGGTTCAAGGATGCCTTCTTCTTGTGAACACTGCAATCTCAAAAAAAAAAAAAACCATAAGTCTCAAGAGTGAGCGTGAATACTGAGATAGTGCAAACAAAAAAGAAAGACAAATAAGATGTTATTACATACTGCTTGCAACATTTTTAAAATGAAATTACATTAAAAAAATGTAACCTGAAAATTATAGATGCACAGTATAGAAGTAGGGATCATTCAAAATTTTATTTAGTACTGAACTGAATGAGATATTTAACATAAAAGACGTTTACATATAGTCCACAGGTCCCACAAATTCGTTGGTTTTTCAGAATTTTTGTGTATTTGAATCCTTTCCAACAATGATTTTGAGATCCATCTTTTTACACTGAGGACAACTGAGGGACTCACATGCAACTATTACAAAATGGGCCAACTATTAAGAGCCGGGGGGTGAAAACTTTGAATTTGAAGATAGGGGAAATTTAACTTATTTTGTCTTCTGGGGATATTTTGGCAAAATAAGAAAAATCTACACATCTTCATTCTGTTCAAAAGTTTTCACCCCAGCTTTTAATGCGTCGTGTTTCCTTCTGAAGCATCAGTGAGCATTTAAACCTTCTCTAATAGTTGCATATGAGTCCCTCGGTTGTCCTCAGTGTAAAAAGATGAATCTCAAAATCATACAGTCATTGTTGGAAAGGGTTCAAATACACAAAAATGCTGAAAACCAAAGAATTTGTGGGACCTGAAGGATTTTTCTGAAGAACAGCAAGCAGTTTAACTGTTCAGGACAAACAAGGGACTCCCAAACAACTATCACTATGCAGAAAAAAAAATTCAACTATCATTTTCTCTTGTGGACTATATGTAAACATCTTTTATGCAAAATATCTAATTCAGGTAACTACTAAATAAAGAAAAACATGCATTTTGTATGATCCCTCTTATTTTGGTAAAATAATTAACATTTTTTTTTTTTTACAGATTCTGCGAGGTGTATTTAAACTTTTGACTTTTACTGTAAATGTAATATTTAGCTAATCTCAAAATGAACATCCATTTTCATACTGTACATTATAATGTTTTGATGCTTAAATCCACTAATTCACTGTACCAAATAAAATTTTAATTTACATTTATTAAGTATTGTTTACAGCTTTTCCTTTAATATGAAACTAATGGTTCGTCTGTGCTGCTTCTGTTCATCATAAATTGTCTTTAATCCGTAGAAAAACGTGTTTGAGATATTTCATGCTTAGTGCAGGTCTGAGCCATCTGTCCCAGTTAATTCGTCCTACAAAAAAAAAAAAAAAAATTAAAATAAATAAATAAAAGCTCTCAGATGCATCCTACAAAGTTGTCTGGACAATTTCTATTATTGTACAATGTTATGCAACATGTCTGGATTTTTATAGAGCAAATGATTAAATCATGAAGCAAAGTATTTATTTAATTTCTCCAACTTTGAAAGCTTGGGCTCATCATGATTTTGGCAGGAAATGTGATGACAAACCCTCTAGCCTAATGCATAATTTTTCCTTCATATTTATCTGATATCGGAGACAACAGTGACCCATTTGGGAATATCAAACTCCCTCCTCTTGTTTCACATTCATGACTATGTTTTCTCTTTATCTAACATAATTCCACTCATTGTATTTTCTGTCTTTTCAGTTTCCCTTCAATGTTCAGAATTTTGATAAGCACATGGTGATTTCTCCAGGACACTAATTGACTTGCAGCAGCTAATTAAATGTAGGTTGTAAGGTTGCGATAACTGTGTAATGGCAGGGGAATGTGAGGAACTCACTGAAAATTGCTATGCTAAAATTAGATCCGATTAGTTGTTCAACACACTGTCTGAGGGGAAATCGCTTTTAAAGTATTGTGATGAACAGATGGTGACATTGAGGGTGCAAACACATTACAACCTTGTGTTCAGTCCTCGAATCTCGTGGATGTGTTTGTTTCAACGGTGCATTTGGACTTGGTGGATCTACAGGCGACACTGGAGTTACTCCATGAAATGAAGTGAGGAAGAAGCAGGCAGTTATTCATGGCCACAAGCTTAGTGTGTTTTCGTGAATTGCTGGATAGTTTATATGAATTTGAAATCTCATTTGTATGTTTTAATGTTGTAAATAATGTTCAGTTTTTTGCACAGACAGATTGTTTGTTTTGTTTGCATCACTGCAGTTCTCACTTGAAATGTCTGTTGAGTGGCAGTGACTCTAATGCTCCGTGAAATTTTATAAAAAATGTCATGCCATCTACACTACACCTACCTGATAATATGAATAAAAGCGACGTAAATGTGTGACATAAAAATGCAAGCATGCCGTTTTACCTTGTTTTCCCAATCTTTCAGCTCTTTCATCGCAAGTCATGTTTTTCACAGGAATTTGTACCCAAGGATTCTGCATCCTATAAGTCCAATTCTGTGCCGGCTGGAAAGTGAAACATGGAGCTGTAATCATAACTGTGTATGAAAATCATTACAAGTGCTCTCTGTTTTACTGCCTCTAGTGTTCATTTCTGTTGGAAACTCCAGTGGTATGCACTTATTGTTCCCAAAGGTATGTTTTTGTCATGAGATCAGGTAGCACAAATTAATTCTTGAATGAATGCAGATTTAAACAATTCTTTTTAGTGAATGATTCAAACGATTCATTATTTACTTTTCCCCCGTCACTGACAGAATTTTCCATGTTTTTACTGGTGAGTGGTGAGAGATGCCAATACAGTGCCTTGCAAAAGTATTCATACCCCTTCATTTTTTTCACATTTTGTTTCGTTGCAGCATTATGTTAAACTGCTTTAAATTAGTTTTTTCCCCACATCATTTTACACTCCATACACCATAATAATGACAAAGCAAAAAACAGATTTGCAAATTTTACAAATTTATTAAAAATAAAACACTGAAGTAAGTACATTGCATAAGTATTCATACCCTTAACTCATTACATAGTCCAAGGCTTTTTTTGGTATAATGTGACAAGCTTTGCACATCTGCATTTGGCAATTATCTGCCATTCTTTGCCTCACCTTTTCACCTCTCAAGCTCTGTCAGCTTGGATGGGGGCTGGCAGACATTTTCTAGAGTCCTAGTTGTTCCAATCGTCTTCCATTATGGATAATGCTTCTGTGAACCTTCAATGCAGCAGATTTTTTTCTGAACTCTTCTCTAGATCATTGCCTTAACGCAAGTCTGTCACTGAGCTCTACAGGCAGTGTCTTGACCTCAGGTTTTTGCTCTGATATGTATTTTCAGCTGTTAGACCTTTTCTGAGAGGTGTGTGCCTTTCTAAATCATACTCATGCAAATGAATTTGCCACAGTTTAACTCCACTCGAAGTGTAGTAACATCTAGAAGCAATATGAATGGTCCTGAGCTGAATTTCAAGTGTCTCAGAAAAGGGTATGAATACTGATGCAACAGAATCTTTTTAGTTTTTTATTTCTAATAAATTTGCCAAGTTGTTACAAACCTGTTTTTTGCTTTGTCATTATGGTGTATGAGATGTAGATTGATGTGGAAAAAAAAAGTAATTTAAAGCAGTTTAACATAGTGCAGCAACAAAACAAAATGTGAAAAAAATGAAGGGGTATGAATACTTTTGCAAGGCACTGTATGCATCTTCTGAAAGAGTATTGAACGTCTGAATCAAAACACAGCAAGGAATAGCAGAAACAATTCCTAGTGCTGTTGGACAGATCAGATCAGATCCGAGAAATATAGAGGTCTCATGCATTCAAAACATTTATCAAATTAAACGCAGTTAAAAATGGATTTTAATGAGACAGAGAAAAAACACTGACCTAAATGCCAGACCATCAAGGTTTACATAAAAAAAAAAAAAATAATTCAACATAATCCCTGCATTTAGACACAAGTTACAAAAGAAAAGACTTGGTGGTAATTAGATCTAGATAATAATGAATTTAAGTTAACAATTAAATAGTTAATCTCTTTTTATAAGTGGCCTAATTAGAAGGATGTGAGTGGGTGTGTTTTAATTAATGAAAATATTAATGTAATTAGCCATAGAAGGTGTGAGATCGTCAGTAGCGTCAATGAGTAATCTTAGCATTGCTTTTCTGTCAACAGCTGTAGTGGCACACTTGATTAAAAACATATCACACAATACTGGGGTCAAGAACATGGAACATTTCTTTATCTTTACAGTATAGATGGATTTGCAGTAATTATCTTTCTTCAGAAGATTTATTCAAGTCAAACAGCTCTTGCTAGAATTCTTATATAGTCTGTATTCTTTTTGTTTCTATATAGCGTTTTATATTTATATAATAAAAAAATGAAGGACATATATTATTCCTTTTATTAGAAAAAGTAATTGAAGAAATAAAGGAAGCATGTTAACTTTCGGACAGGTTTCCTCAAGAGCTTTTATACAATTCCCAAAACTATACTGAGAATTCAACAGAAATCCATGTTACTTAATGCAATAAAGTGAAAAGGCTTAGAGAAAATCAAGTGTTTAACGCTGTTTTCAGAAGCCAGGCCTGACCAAATGTTTTCTGCAGAGTGCTAATGTTGGTCAAAATTGAAGCTTGTATGAGCAATTAAGGAAAATTGTCCAGGTATAAGTATGGTGGCCGAGAGAGGCCAACGCGCTGCAAACAAGAAAACACATGCAAACAGAAAAAAACGACAACAAATTAAGAAAACATCTTCATCAGTTTGACAACACAGGCGCTGCAAATCCTCGCAACGCAAACCAAATACGGAAACGCGCTGCATATTCTCACAACACAACCAAACTCAGAAACGCGCTGCGAACACACGAGGGCGCTGCAAACTAACAAACGCGCTGCATATAGCACGGTCCACAACGGAAATGTTTCAGGGGGACCTCAAAAAGTGACGAACTCATCTGGGACCTGATTATTTATATCACTATATTACCTGTTTTTTTTTTATCACTATCACCTTTAAGTGATACTATACTATCACTAAAAGGCGATAGTTCACCGACAACACCTCTGCTCTGACCAACAGCCACTGAAAAAATAATCAGGTCCCAGATGGGTTCGTCACTTTTTGAGGTCCCCCTGAAACATTTCCGTTGTGGACCATGCTACATGCAGCGCGTTCGTGTGTTCGCAACGCGTTTCTGAGTTTGGTTGTGTTGTGAGAATTTCCAGCGCGTTTCCGTATTTGTGTTTGCGTTGCGAGGATTTGCAGCGCCTGTGTTGTCAAACTGATGAAGATGTTTTCTTAATTTGTTGTCGTTTTTTCTGGTTGCATTTGTTTTCTTGTTTGCAGCGCGTTGGCCTCTCTCGGCCACCGTATATAAGAACCGTTTACTATAAGATCATACTATACGTCAGTGGAACATGCTAGACATATGGATTAAAAAAAAGCTGCTCTGACAGAAAGAAATGTTACTCATGGAGCTGCAGATGGAGGCTTATGTAGTACTCTACACTAAGTAGGCTTAGTCAAACAGATCACGGATTTAACTTGGAGATTTTCACTACATGTGAAAATGGACTGGGAATTTCAACTCTTTCCAGAGTGACGTCATGCCAGATTTCATGCTATTTTCGGAAACTTAAATTGGAAACCTTAATAAGATGAGATGTCATTTTACTTGCTAATTGAACATCTAAATTTCAAATAAGTCAAAAGCAACTTTTCATCAAAAGGTCAACCATTTCTGGAAAGAAAAAAATGAAAAAGGGTGATCATTTAGTTGTAATTGTTACTCATAAAGCCAGGTTCTTCAACCAATGGTCCACTGAGTGGCTGTGTCTGAATATACAGTCGTGGCCAAAAGTTTTGAGAATTACATAAATATTGGAAATTGAAAAAGTTGCTGCTTAAGTTTTTATAATAGCAATTTGCATATACTCCAGAATGTTATGAAGAGTGATCAGATGAATTGCATAGTCCTTCTTTGCCATGAAAATTACCTTAATCCCGAGAAAAACTTTCCACTGCATTTCATTGCTGTCATTAAAGGACCTGCTGAGATCATTTCAGTAATCGTCTTGTTAACTCAGGTGAGAATGTTGACGAGCACAACGCTGGAGATCATTATGTCAGGCTGATTGGGTTAGAATGGCAGACTTGACATGTTAAAATGAGGGTGATGCTTGAAATCATTGTTCTTCCATTGTTAACCATGGTGACCTGCAAAGAAACGTGTGCAGCCATCATTGCGTTGCTTAAAAATGGCTTTGATTGCACCTAAATCAACAATTTATAGGATCATCAAGAACTTCAAGGAAAGAGGTTCAATTCTTGTTAAGAAGGCTTCAGGGCGTCCAAGAAAGTCCAGCAAGCACCAGGATCGTCTCCTAAAGAGGATTCAGCTACGGGATCGGAGTGCCACCAGTGAAGAGCTTGCTCAGGAATGGCAGCAGGCAGGTGTGAGCGCATCTGCACGCACAGTGAGGCCAAGAATTTTGGAAGATGGCCTGATGTCAAGAAGAGCAGCAAAGAAGCCACTTCTCTCCAAAAAAAAAAAAAACATCAGGAACAGATTGATCTTCTGCAAAAAGTATGGTGAATGGACTGCTGAGGACTGGGGCAAAGTCATATTCTCCAATGAAGCCTCTTTCCGATTGTTTGGGGCATCTGGAAAAAGGCTTGTCCGGAGAAGAAAAGGTGAGCGCTACCATCAGTCCTGTGTCATGCCAACAGTAAAGCATCCTGAGACCATTCATGTGTGGGGTTGCTTCTCATCCAAGGGAGTGGGCTCACTCACAATTTTGCCCAAAAACACAGCCATGAATAAAGAATGGTACCAAAACACCCTCCAACAGGAACTTCTTCCAACAACCCAACAACAGTTTGGTGAAGAACAATGCATTTTCCAGCACGATGGAGCACCGTGCCATAAGGCAAAAGTGATAACTAAGTGGCCCAGGGACCAAAACGTTAAAATTGGGTCCATGGCCTGGAAACTCCCCAGATCTTAATCCCATTGAGAACTTGTGGTCAATCCTCAAGAGGCGGGTGGACAAACAAAAACCCACTAACTCTGACAAACTCCAAGAAGTGATTATGAAAGAATGGGTTGCTATCAGTCAGGATTTGGCCCAGAAGTTGATTGAGAGCATGCCCAGTCGAATTGCAGAGGTCCTGAAAAAGAAGGGCCAACACTGCAAATACTGACTCTTTGCATAAATGTCATGTAATTGTTGATAAAAGCCTTTGAAACGTATGAAGTGCTTGTAATTATATTTCAGTACATCACAGAAACAACTGAAACAAAGATCTAAAAGCAGTTTAGCTTTGTAAGCTTTGGCAAACTTTGTGAAAACTAATATTTGTGTCATTCTCAAAACTTTTGGCCACAACTGTACAGCCTGGTGTAATTTTTTTATTAAAAGTTGTTGTATATAAGGCTGGGAAGTGATTCCAAAAAGATTCTTTTGAATCTTGGAGGCAAGTTGTGATGAGAACCCAAGTGCAGCTTGACTTGACTTGACTTAGAACAGATTTGAAGAGAAATACAAACTCACTAAACAGCAGGTTACAACAATCAATGCACAACAAAAGACAATGGCAACAAGAGGGCTATAGTGTATATATCAAACAATGAGGGTCACATGACACATTGAACAGAGGAACCAATAGCATGAATACAAGAGGGAAGGGAAGCAAGATACTAACAGCATGAAAAAAAAATACAAAATAAAATACAGAAAACATGAACATGAAACAAAACCCCAAAACAAATCCTAAACCCCATGTCAGAGTCCAATAAGACTAAAGTCCTTTAGTTAGTATCTTAGTTAGCAACTGTTAAAAAAAACATTGAGACTTAACTTGAAACCACCGCTTTCTATTTGAATCCATAATAATAATGTTTTGTCCAGTGGAAAAAGTCAATACCCTGTTGTCCTCTCATATCAAAATCCACTGAAATGACTTTTTCACTGAAGAAAGTAGTATTGCTTGAAATTGAGGAGATAACCCTCAGCAGAGAGTTCACTTCAGAGCAGTTTGCTGCCTCTGATGATGACATTAGGTTTCACACAAGGTAAGCTGACAATGTCAGTGTTTGTCAGATTAATATAAAATTACTAGGGCTGTCAACAACTATAGCAGCGCACTGTGCTTTCAAAGAATGGCTGGAAATGAAAGTAAACAAACTCCAAAATGACTGACTGTCTAGATGAGGGAGTTGTGAGTGGATGTGTGGTCCAGTTTCTCTCCTTGGTAAATTACTTTAGCCTTAGGCTTTTTGCTCTCTGTCCTAATATGTTGATGTATTAATGGGAATTACAACCAGGACGCTAAAAAATCTGCTATTTAATACTGCCTATGGACACTTACGTACTATCAAAAAAAATATGTTCTAAGGGTTTGCAACTCACGCCCACTTAATGGCCTTTTGGAGGCAGAAAATATATTAAGAACATGTGGAATAACCATCTCTTCTCTCTCGGAATACTCTTCTTCTGTGATTGTTTACACTGGTTTTCAAAATAGTGGCACCACTCTCGTCCTTTTGTGCAACAGCAGCCGCTCTGGGCATGTGATGTAATGCTCAAATATTATTGGACGGCCGTATTTTCACACACAAATGTTCGCAGTCTATGTGGAAACATCCATAGGAATCTGTTATTTTATTCCAGCACGTCATTGCATGCGATATTCGTTTCGCTTTTCCGCTCAGTGTGGAAAGGCCTCTACACAGTCCTTTAAGGCCTCAGATGCTTTGGATGATTATCTCAGCTAGGTTTCCTGCAGCATTTGAATGTTTAACATGGCTAACCTCCCTAAAATTTGAAACAGTCACCCTCTCCTTCCTCGGTGAATGCCACTCAGGTGCTGTACTTTGGCATCTTGTTGCTTCTTCAATGAAGTGTGACTGTGACAAAGTGAATTGCAATGCAGCCATTCCTAGCTTGTTGGCACATATGTACAATCTGTTGGCTTTAGCTGATAGCCCTCTGGTGGCACTTTTGGGAATGGAGGTGCATCCTTATAGATGATAACACCATCAGATGTAGGTGGCACCTGTAGTACCTTACCAAAGACAGAGTCTATGAGTGGCTTGTCCGATAAGAGACTGTGCAGATATAGGGAATACAGTCTGGTTTGAAGTCAGCATAGGCAGCTCTAGGGTCGAGGGTTGATGGGTCTGGCAGCTTACCACTGTAGGCCTTGTATAGTGCAGATCTGGAATAATATTATCAGGCAATCGATAACCATTTATGCTACACAGTATAGTATAGCATGCCTGTTTACACTGAGTCTGCATACCTGACTCCACTTGCTGAAGTTGCACCTGGTTTGGGATTTGCTATCACTATGGCATCCACTGGTCCTGGCTTCATTTCCTATTTATTAGATGGCATTAAGACTATAGCAACAGAATATAGCAAAACAAACACTGTGCCAGATATTTAATTGATCCAAAGCATTGTTTATTGTTTATGCCACCTCTGTTCCATTTGGGAGAATGACATTTCACATTCAGAATAATCTGTCTGGTAAAGCAAAGCAACCAAATGGTTGCAGATCCCACTCCCAGCCACACAAGAACAGGAGCTGTTAAACAGCACAACTGGCTCTGAATCACATAACGCCATCTGAAATACACTAAAGCAAAAAAAAAAAAAAAAAAGCAGATGAAAATTTCACTTTTACATGTTATTTGAACATAAATGTGTGCTGGCAGTGTGTGTACACATCCACTCTATAATAATAAAAATCCACAGAGTGTTTTTAAATCCCTATAAATTATAACCCTTTTTCAAATCAAGCCATTCTCAGATTCTTGGCTGTGTGACGTCACACAGACCAACACCCCTCCCACGATTGATTGATACGCCGTCTTACTTTAGAGCCACCCTAAATGAGCTGTGAACTGTCCGCCATTGTTTCGACGCTGGAGCAGGTGCAGACAGTAATGGCTTTTAAGCGACTGAGGTGTTCTGTTGTTGCAATAATAAACATATCAGTCGTCAATTACGCCGAGCATCTGAGCCACTGAAGATGCAGAGAATTACTTTCATTTCTGAAGGGAATGTGCCCCCCAGTCTAACTAAATGCGTCTATATTTGCACAAATCATTCGTGATACATTAGAGTAATGTTTTTTATGAATCTTTGCAAATCACCTTTCCTATAACAATGTGCTAGTTAGCAAGTTCCACAGCTATATGTGGCTAAAGTTTACAGTTTCTCAGAGAACCTCTCAACACTCCACATAAGAGAGGGACGGGGTGAGCAGACCTCATTAGCATTTAAAGGGACATGCACTGAAATGGCTGCCTGTGAACAGACCTATTTTTGGCAAGGTAAAAGGGTGTTGTTTCACAGTACCATTGAGGAATTTTAACCAAAGTATGTTACAGACTTTTCATTAAGAACCTAATCAACAGTACAGTAATAAAGTACAGTAATCTTTCATAGACATGTTTAAACGCAATAGATATAAGCAACATATTATTCAATGCTTTTTACTTTTTCATTTACTTCTAGCTTTATATATTAAGTTGCTCAAGCATGTGACAAAGCATTTAAACTGCTGTTATCACAAGCATTCTAAATTAAAAATTACTATTGACAGAAACAGTCAGTTCTACTGCCTTATCTTTTGTATTTAAACCTTTATTACAAGCAATCCTGCTGTTAATAAAGAACTTTGTTTTCCTACCTCCACAAGTGCCATCTATTATTGCCTTGTTAATCTAAAAGTGCTCTTTTCCTTTAAACCTTGCCAAAAAACCCATATGTGTTGACTGTGAAACACAGTAGACTTTAATTGTATGCATTTATGGTGTAATTATGACATTTTGTGTCAATCCTTGTTCATATTTACCGCAAACAATGCCCGCAAACAAGGAAATGATCTCTGCGATGCTGCAGACGTACCGCTCCTGGAACGCACTGCCAAACCGCTCATGTTAATGGATTAAAGCGTTCAAGCTGCACACGGTGTCATTCACTCATGCGCTGTTTGTAAAATTACGGCTCACATAAGGTTTTCAAATTATTTATTGAAGAAATATGATTTGTACCTCACCTTCAGCATTATAATTGTTTTACCTGCGCCGGACAGAGACTGAGACAGTGCCGCTGCATGCCTGTTCTCATGGCAGGCCATGTGTTTTTGTCATTGTAATGCTGGAACACCCATCCACAACCCATTTTCAATGCACTGGCTGAGGGAAGGAGATTCTCACCCAAGATTTGACGGTACATGGCCCTGTCCATCATCCCTTTCATGCGGTGCAGTTGTCCTCTCCCCCTAGCAGGAAAAAAAAAAACACAAAGCATAATGTTTCCACCTCCATATTTGATGATGGGGATGGTGCTCTTGGGGTCATAGGCAGCATTTTTGCTCCTCCAAACACATTGAGTTGAGTCAAAATTGCTTCTGTGGACAGGTGTCTTTTATACAGGTAACAAGCTGAGATTAGTAGCACTTTAGAGTGTTCTGAATCTCAGATTGTTAGCTGTATAAAAGACACCTGGGAGTCAGAAATCTTGCTGATTGATAGGGGAACAAATACTTATGAAAATCAATTTATAACTTTTTTAAAATGCATTTTCTGGATTTTGTTGGTGTTATTCTTTCTTTTACTGTTCAAATAAACATACCATTAAAATTATAGACTGATAATTTCTTTGTCAATGGGCAAATGTACAAAATCAGCAGGGGGATCAAAAAATGTTTTCCCTCACTGTAAAGACAACAACAGTTTCGAGGCAGAACATGAGCCATTTGAAAGATAGCCAAGTAAGTCAAATACTTTATGCATCTGCAGCAGGGGTGCCTCCTCAAAATATTGGATGATACATTTTTTTTTACAAGAATTAAACAACTCAAATATTACCAAATATAACTGTATAAAGTGTATAAATCACTCATTTTTCTAAATAAACATTGTCCAACAGCGAAACCAGCGGATAAAGTTACAACAAGAGTCCATGTCTCTCTCGCCTCCCCTGAACCCACTGAGTTTTAACAGACTCCCTAAAGCATGCCGTGAGTTTGGTTGGGGGTAATTGAGAATGAATGGGAGGCAATGCCTTCATCGCGATATGACTGGATATTACTAGTTAGGTTCGGATGTTCATGCGATAAATTATGCCTCTTGTGTTTGTGTTTGTGCGCGTTCCGCGTTGGAAAATCAGGCTGAATGAACAATATAACACTGTTAATGGGAAGACTAAGTAAAAAGCTATGTAACAACCAACAAACTTAGATATAACCACTTTGTTACATCAAAAATAAGACTTGAAGTGGCATGAAAAGTTTTTAAAGAGTAATCAGCTTGGTGAAATTTAAAGTAAATTTTCGTCTGGGACCAGTATTTACAGAGCTTTGATGTCTGATAATCTGAAAAATTAAAAAAAATTGTTAAAAGTTAACTATTAAAAAGAATAGCTAAACATAAGCTCACAAATAAAATATATTGTTTAAATTGTTACTGCCTTGAGTTATTATTTTATTATTATAAAATTCATTATTATATGTTATTATTTTATTATATTTTATTATTATAAAACAAACTTCCATTTGTTTACAGTGTTATAGACTAAGAAAGCATACTTCCACACTCTGCTACCTGTATCTGCATTGCCACTGTTTAACCTGAAATTTGCAGTTATAATGCAGTGTTATCCATCTTTCGAGGATAGAACTGCATTACATTTTTTCTTCTTCTTAATTTTGTATAATAATCATCCATCTAGGATAGCATCTGTGGTTCTGTGGTTATCCAAGCTGAACAGCAGTAACGTTAGAACAGTAAAAACAGTAGAACATGTTCAACAGAACTTTAAACTTTAAAAATCATATTAATGCTGCCAGTCCTACTCACAGTTGATGTGGCGTCTCTGCTTTCTTCAGAGAGCGGCAGCAATTAGCTGTTTTTACCTGACACTTAATTACAAATTACAAACACATTAAATGGCAAACATTTCTACCTACGTGATTAGCCTGCTGCTGGACGGATCATTAAAAAATAACAGCACAGTGTTGGCCCTACTGGTTCAGGTAGCTGAACTTAATAATTGCAGAGATAAGAAGACACATAACTTGAACTGCAAATCTGGACATTTCTTCACATATCATTGATTGTAACTTCGGGCAACTCCAGCAAACAGCAAGTAAACTTCAAATAAACACCAGTTCACCTCAGAGGATCCATTGGTGAGCAAGTGATGTAATGCTACATGTATCTGAATCTCTTCCGATGAACAAACAGAAACTCATCTACATCTTGGATGCCCTTAAGGTGAGTGCATTTTCAGCAAGTTTGTATGTGTGTGAATAAAAAATGAATGAAATGTTTGTTGCCTGCTTTTTGGTCCGAAAAGAAAACTTTTTCTTTCTTTCTTTTTTAAGTCATCATAACAGCATCAGGTAGACAGTTAACATGAGAACAACAGAAAAACGTAAACATCCTCCACGAAACTCCTCCACGCTAACATAATCGAACTGTCAAACAGAAATATGATGTGCTGTCACCTCTGGAGTCAAATGAGGAAACTTTGTGTTGGAATAAGCTCTACATCTGTCATCTGACTTCACAATCAAAATAGGCATCTGATGAGTTTGCGAACTGAGCCTGAGACAAACGAGATGGGACAACGAGATGTGACTGACTAATAATTGCAATAAGAAAGCTTTTATCCAACACAGTTTTAATGGTCCAGACTTTTCCCTCGGTCCCTTTCAGCTGCCATCAACGGCATCAATCAGTGCCATCATATAATCGCTCATGAGAGACAGATTTGCTTCATTGCCTCAAAAACTTGAATTCGAAATCCATTTATGTTCCACTGTAAAATATTTCTTAAATATTGAGTCTTGTGGTGTAGAACATACTCAAATGGTTTCTCTAGACTAATTTGACAGTTACTACAGCTAGCAAATGTAATCAAACAAAACTAAAGGTCAAAGAATATGTCAAAAAGAGAATTTTTAAATTGAGTTTTAGATGAAGGTTTTTGGTCAGTATTTTAACATCAGTTCAATCAGTAACTATGGAGAAATGCATTGAAATGTTTGTCTGTAAAACCAGTCATAAATAGAATAACGGATAAAGTATACTCATCTCCTGCCGAGTAAAAATAAAAGCCTTTGTTTTAATGAAATTTAGTGATGCTTAAGTAAAAATGGGCTTTTTATATTTTTAACCATTGGATTTTGCATGCATATTTCATTGTTTAGACATTTTGCTTGACAAAACATTTACAAACAATGCCACCTTCACAGCTGTAGGTAAATGAGGACACTAAATGAACTAAGCAAATAAGCTGAAAATAAACCAAAGCAGGCACGGTGACATGTATAATTCTATCTTCTAGAGCGACATGTAAATGACTGATATAAGAAGGCAGCAGTTTGAGTTTGTTTTCTTTTTTGAGTTTTGTGGCTTGGTAATTCTCCATCTTGTTTTATCTGACAGAAACCTGAGGTGAGAGCATAGCAGTCAAAGAGGAGGACTGGCACAGCGAGGTTTTGCTGAACAAACAAATACAGCCTGATTCTGCCTCTTTCCCTCTGAGGAAATGCAGCCAGTCGACCACTGGCACAAATCAAAGGATAAGAAAGAGAAAAATGGATCGGTGATGGTAAACATGTGGCTGACTGGCTGCAGAAAGCTATTCATTTGCGTGATACTGCATCCAATAAAAGCGGTAAGACAAATGTTTTATTGGGAAATCAATAGGCATTCGTCATTTTAACAGATGTTATTTTATTGATTATATTAACGGAAGGGTATACATGGATCTTTACACAACATGGCCTAACAGATGTAGCATATATTACTCCAAATGACACTAAAATCAATTTATTCTTCATCAAAATACTCTATTGCATCCTAGCTTAAAATGCAGAGACATCTTTAAATTAAACCATTCTGAAACTGACTCTCACTTTTAAAACTTTTTGTAGTATGCATGCAATCTGCTATTTAAAGTGAAGTTTACCGCCTACACTGTAAATAGATGCTGAAGCTGTGGCTGAAATCAGTCACTTGTTCACAGAATTAGCACAGAATTTTGTGCCGCAAACCACAAAATGTATCAAACCCATTTGAATTCTACACAGAATGCTATATTTTTTAGCAATATGGGTAAGATTGTGGCTGTCATACACTGTCAAATGTGGCTTTATCAAGCTTAACAGCTCTGGCCCAAGCTGTGATATAAATGAAACGCTAGTGGCTATTTAAAAAAAGTAGGTGGGACTGCTTGATATGTCTCAGTCTGTCCTCCTGTTACAATTGAAATTATGTCAACACAGAATATCGCTGTGTGTTTCAAAACACTTTAGAACTTTAAGAAAATTTTCATTACATTAATCTTGCGAAGCCTGACGTAAAATTAAAAAGAAGTCATATTTGATACATTTTAACATGATTTTTCTGAAAATTATGTATGGATAATCAAGTCAACATAAATTGCTTCAGTCTCTCCATATAGTGGACTTCTATGGTGCCTGTGAGTTTGAACTTCCAAAATTCAGTTTAAATGCAGCTTCAAAGGCCTCTAAGCAATCCCAGCTGAGGAAGAACAAGGATTTTTTTCTAAAAAAAAAAAAAGACAGTTTATATACTTTTTAACCTCAAATGCCCGTCTTGTCTAGCTCTGCTTGTTAGGGTATGTCGAAAAACTCTGATCTCATTTTCTCCTCCAACTTCAAAATAATCCTTCAACAATATAAAAGTTGTTACTGTTTTACTTTATAAAGACCATTAGATTTTGCAGCAAAAAAGACATGTTCCACAACCTGAAGGTGGACATTTTTACAATTAAATAAACTATTAATAATTACTAATTAACTAATTACTAAAAAATTTTACTTGCTCAAAAAGTATACACAATCAATCAGACAAGAGAAAGCATGCAGTAGATTATGTGCAGCAGGTTTTTCAGCAAGTCTTGATCATGCTAATCATTTAGAGGCCTTGACAATTTGCATATCAAAAAGAGGCTACATTGTAGTTCAAATCTCTTGCATTTATCTCATGTGCAAACCACTGAGCAAAATAATCTTAATAGACTATGACTCAATGTGCACTTTTATTGCCCTAAGTGATGATTTACTTCAATTTTTCACCTAACTAGAGCACTCCGTTAGGACACATCGCACTTTAATCTATTCTAAAACATCACTAGGCTAACTCTTTAAAAGTCATCAGGGCAGATGCTGCCAGTAATTAGCATCTAAGCTTTTGAACAATAACCTTACCGGCTGCTTTACATCTTTAGGTGGGAGCTTTGGCGTTTTTATTAGACTTATATAATGGTAAGTGACAGAACATAAGAGAAGGAAAATGTGGTGGAGCCTTGAACATGACACTGACATGAGCACCTCACCTTAATTTTTAATCTACTGCACAACCCTTTCTATGTTTTTTAAGTGCAACATATATAAAGTCAACAACATTAAAATCATTTAACATTTATATGTTAGGCCAACACACATATTAAAGACAATAGTTGTATTTTAAATGCAGTATTAAAAAGAATACAACAACCGCTTTAAAACCAATCAATAGCTTCTGTGGCAGTGCAATCACTAAGCTGTAATAAAAACAACAAAAATATTCCTTCAAGTAAATTTTGGCACTCTGCCTCATGCTCTCACCAAAGCAGCATATCAAATGAGCCTCATTGTCCTCATTATGTCGTCTCAGACGTTCCTGAGCTCTTCTGCCACGTTGCTGTTCACATGTTGTCTTTTTTATCGTGGCCTCTTCCTCACATACCACCCAGTGGAGGGAGGATCATTTGAGTTTGTCACTATCAAAGCTTACTGTCATAGCGCTCTGACACACATCAAAGGTAAAGCTCTCACTCACTGGAACCTTAGGCTGCCCCGGTAGAGCTCTCATGCTGAGCCATGCTTCTGCATCTCATGCACAACATAAATAATGAATGCTTTTGTTTAATTCTGTGAGAACAGCATTTGTATTACAGAAAAAGAGGCTTTGCATAGAAGTTATTTTACATTGGTGAAGTCTACATGCTCTAAGGAACAATGTGAAGTGTTTAAACCCCCCTTAGCCTTGGTAAATCCATATTGTTTCTCACAACTTCACATGGTATACTGTTTTTACAATAGGTAGCATAAAAAAAAAATTAAAATACTTGCTGTATTATAAAAAAAATATTAAAATACTTGCTGTATTGAAGGAATAGTTCACACAAAACTAAAAATTAGCTGAAAACGTACTCACCCTCAGGCCATCCAAGTTGAAGTTGAGCTTACTTCTTCATCAGAACATACTGTATTTGGAGAAACTTAGCAATACATCACTTGCTCACCAATGGATCCTCTGCAGTGAATGGGTGCCGTCAGAATTACAGTGTGTCTACATTAGACGCGAGGGACGTAGCATGATGTGACAAAATACTATAGAACCCGTTATAATCACTAATGCTGTCTACACTCTAAAAAAATGCTGGGTTATTTTTGGTACCCAATGAAGACCTGATGGTCGAAACATTGCAATAAACAGTATCAGTGCAGTTTATTGCAGTATCAGTGTGCAGACATTACTTCTTGTTCTGGGTTATTTTTTAACCCAAATGCTGGGTTCAGCTTGTTGGGTCATTTTATTGGTTTATTTTTAATATTTTATCCAGGTGCAAGGCAGTTTTTTCTGTTATTCAGCTGCTGGGTCATTTTTACTGTTAATACAAATGATGAATCCCCTCACATACCTACTCAGCACTGGCTTAACCCAGTGTTGAGTAGTCTGTGCCAAACCAGTTAGAACTGGTTTCATTTGTCAGTGGTCATTTTGTGTTCTGTCCTGAGAAAAAACGTGACTGGTGGGAAATTTTCTAATTAAGGTTTGTATTACATTTGTATTTCTTTCAAATTATCACTGTTTAAATAGAAAACCATCTGTAGTCTTACATTTCAGTACCTCTGGGTACTTTTTAGCAGCACCATTTTTGCGTACCTTACTGCATGTTTTGCGGCAGTTTCAAAAAGAAATGTCCACCAAGCGGCGCTAAAACACAGGTTCAATATGTAAACCCCTATTTATTACGTTGATATAGGTACATATTGCTGTGTTTTTATTACGTTGCTTCAGGTACATATTGTGGCGGTTCAGAGTTCAAATATCCAGAGACTGTTGCTAAAAGTTAATGCTCTATCGTGTTGGAAATATGCCCTACACCAAACCCAACCCTAAACCTCCCCGATAGTGTAAACAAATGCAAAACCAATATAAAAC
Organism: Garra rufa; assembly: GCF_049309525.1. Taxonomy (NCBI): domain Eukaryota; kingdom Metazoa; phylum Chordata; class Actinopteri; order Cypriniformes; family Cyprinidae; genus Garra; species Garra rufa. The sequence continues at coordinate 4,272,194 of NC_133378.1, read as the reverse complement.
GCATTTGTTGACGCCATTTGAATCTACCTTGTGTGTAGATTTAAACTCTCTTTTGAACCGTAGTTACACAGGATTCAAACTGGAACTCTTCACCCCTCAAGTACATCTTCGTACTGCATGAGCTACCAAACAAACCTATTGTAACAGAGGCGAATCCAATTGCAAGAAGTGGTCAAGACAAGCAGGGTCAAACACCGGCAAACAGGAACAACAAGGGTAATCCGAAAGAATAATCCAATACACAGGCGAAATGGTCAGGGGCAATCAGCAAGGTTCAAAAACGTAGAAATGGTCCAAAGATCAAAAAACACAAAGGCTAGGCTAGGAAACAAAGAACAATGGAAACACTAAGGCTAAACAACAATCAGCAAACACAGAGGGGGAAGGGAGAGGCTTTATACCAAACACAAGGGGTCACATGACAGAAACAACCAATGGGGAACAGACACATGGAATAGGGGAACCAATGAGAACGTAACACAGACAAGAGTAAAAGCATGGTGGGTTGAGTGAACACAAAACAGAAGAGAGTTCATATTAGAGTGCCCTCTAGTGGGGCTGCTGGGCACTCTGTAACACCTATCGTCTATGAAAACCCATAGATATGAAGCTGGATATGTCATGTTATCATTTAAAAGCATCAGTTTTCAGATCTCCCAGCATATTAAAATTGTTTTCATAATATAGTCATAATATAATATTCTTCAATGAATTGTGCGAAAATTACGCATTATCAAACTCATCTTACTTTGCGTAAAAATGAATAAAAGGTGCCCCAAGGTATGTTTTTGTCATGAGACCTGGTAGGCCATATCTCACATTTATGAGTGTGATATTGAATTTATACAACAGTTCAACGGCAAGTGTGTAAATACTTAAGAAACAACAACGGAGTGTGCAGAACTAATTCCTTCCACCACAGATTCAAATCTCAGTTTGACAGTTGAACAGTTGAAGCCTCAGTTACTAATTCGAAAATGTCCCTTTAGAATTACTAATGAACGAACATTAAAACTTAATGTATTAAAAGCTCACTGTATTATCAAGAGTTTTATAAGAGACATGGTCTGAGCGATCTCGATTACCTGCATCTGATACAGCATTCATGTTTATATTAACAATGTAGTTTGAATGTCCGCTGAGGAAAGCGTTTTCTTTGTCATAACGTTAATATCCTTAATATTATAATTCGGATTACAGCACTGCTCAGTGCATTTGTTAGCTGCATCAAGCTGTTGTTGAAACTTCTGTCAAAATTACACAGGCAGCGCTTTGATATACAGATTCAATTTTGTGCGTTTTTGATAGAAAAGGAGGACGAATATGAAAAATAAACCCTCAGAATAAACGCATATGAAAATTTCGGACTCCTTTGATAGGTTAACTGACAAACACTATTAAAAAAAAAAAAACCTACAAAATGGGTTAATGTACAAAACCCAACAAGTTGGGTCAAACTGATGCAAGCATGTGTTCTGTTCAATATTTACCCAGCGCTGGGTTGCCAACTAACCCAGAAATGGTTGTTTTTACCAGCACTTTTTAACACGACATGACAAATCTTTGACAGTAAACGAATGCCTCGTTCTATTTATGAGGTACTGACACAAAATTCAAATTGTTCACAACTGTTGCTTTGTCACGTCATTGCAGTCATTGCAAAGATGCAAATTTGCGGCAGGCGACATGATTGTTGCGAAAATGTGATACCTATCTCATGAATTTAAATTTACGTTTGGTGTGAACACACAATTAAAGTCCAAACAGCTGTTTGTATTAAACAAATCCATCATTAAAACGTTTTCACTACTGCATCTTGGAAAAATATGAGTTCCCTCTTCATAATATTGGTTTCTCCAGTGAAAAAGCTGTCTAAATCTGGAAAGAAATATGCACACTTCAACCACCGTTTACAAGCAGAAACCAAAACAGTCTAAACTAATATGTTGGTTGACTTTGATGTGAGACGACAACAGGGAATGGACTTTTTCACTTGAGAAAGCCTTATTATGGATTATGCACTCGTGTTTTGGCCAGAAGCGACAGTTTAAACTTAAAATGCCGTAATGATGTTCAGCCACACACTGCTGATGGCTTTGAATATAAAAATTTCAGAGTCAGGATCTTCCATTTTATTTAAACGATAAGATCCTCTCATTTGGGAGAAACTGGAGTGAACTGAAATATTGAAAAGTTCTGAAAATGCACCCAAGTAGTTTGCTTTATTACTAACTTTTGCAGACAGATCTGAGATCCCACTTGACCCTCTGATGTGCCTAAATGACATCAGCAAGGATATAATCACTTACATAAAGGCACTGTAGAGCGATACCTAATCCAAGATTAATGCCAATCAAATGAATTATTTTAGCTCATGAAGCAGGTTTACCTTCCGCTGGTGTCTGGTTATGTAACATACTATTTCAATAGGAGTTGTTAGGTGCTATTTTGAAGCTTCTCTACATTTGCTTACGTGTGAAGGTGAACTTGCATGGGCGTCTGAGAAAATCGTCTGAGATGAAAAGACGCTGGAAATATTTCAGCACCTTTTCATGTCACATGCAATGAAATGGTCTGTTAAATATCATTTAACATTAAATCACAAAGTGACTTTCAGCGCTGTGGGCCAGCCATTTTCTTTCTCTTTCGTTTTCTTTCTTAATTTCCTTTTTTTTTTTGTCTCTTAGTGCTTTTTATTTCCATCTGTCTATGTTGTAGTGACTTACGCAATACAGAACAAAAATCCTATAAATGTGTAAAGCACAGGAGCAGAATGAGTTTTCTAACAAAGTGAGGATGCACATCCAAAAACACTGTATATCACATCACAAATAAATCTGGAAAGCTTTTATTAGAATCATAATATACTGGTAAGCCATAGTAATTACTCATTTATTATACCTTTATATGGTTCTCTGCTCTAAGAAATGTTTGGCCTTCAGACGTCACAGAATTTGGCCAGCAATTTATTTCTTACAACCACTTCATCAAAAATACGGTTATGCCTTATTTAACATTGCACTATAGTGGCAGAATATCTGAGTAGTGAAAACTCATGAGTAGAATTACAAATGTTTACTGAAAATGAATCAGAAGGGTAATGTAAAACCTGGAGCGGAGTGGGAGCGGAGTCATTAGAGAGCACTTTGAGCTGGAAAGGCAAACTGTGGTCACTCCACTCACAGACTCTGCTAGGTTTGTGAGTTCATCTTTACTGGTAATACCTGTTCTTAAGTGGAAGATAATGAAAACCTCTGAGCTGAAACGTCTGAAGACACTAAAGACAGGTCCAAAATTTCAAAATGCCATTAACTCATTTATTTTATTCACCCATGTGCACAAAAGATGTTACATTCTTATGCCAATACACTACTTTCTAATGATTCATCATTAGCAGAGTCTAGAAACAAATGAGCACACATATTTGCTTTTTGCTGTCATGAAAAAAAGGAAATTGTGGTCATGTCAATTGCAAGACAAACTCAGAATTCTGAAAAACAAGTCAGAATTGCAAGATTTAAACTTGGAATTCTAAAAAAAAAAAAATCACAATTGTGAGAATTAAAATCAAAATGTATTAAAAAAAAGTCAGAATTGCAAGGTGTAAACTCATAATTCAGAGAAAACGTGTCAAAATTGGGAGATTTAACCACAAAGGAAATGTGACATGAATTTACATTTTGAAATACATGACATTTACCCCCTCTGTTTTAATAGGTTTATGTCTCCCTCCTTGGAATTCTGAGTTTAAATCTCATAGTTCTGACCATTTCTTGGAATTCAGTGTTTACATCTTGCAATTCTGACTTTTTTCTTGGAATTCTAAGTTTTAAAAGAGGCATCGGATGCAAAACTCACTTTTACATGTTGTTTGAACATTAATGTGTGTTGGCAGTTTGTGTTCACAACCACCCTACAATGATAAAAATCCACCAGTAGTATTTTTTTTAGTCTTTAAAAGTAATATCCCCTTTTTAAAATCAGGTCATTCTAAGCTTCTTGTCGGTGTGACGACACACTGACAGAGGATGCTCCCACGATAGATGATTGACATGAGCGCCTTACCTTAGACCCGCCCTCACCGAGCTGAAACAGACTCCGATCGCCATTGTGTCGACTCAGGTGCAGGGAAAGACAAGAATGTCTCTGATTGAGTGATTGAGGTGTTCTGTTGTTGGATGTAATAAAGAAATTTGGCGTAAAGTATTTGTTCGTTTTTAGTTTGTCTGAATTTTCCCTCATTTCCTCTGCTTTGCTTTGCAGCAATTAGCGGCAATTCGGTGTCAATTGATTGAATTGGCCTACAACGTCAAACTAACCTAGCCTATACTAATCATATAACCTTTATTAACAAAACAAATAAAAATACACCATGCTATAGGCTATGCCTAATATAAAATAACAAATAACTTACACAAAGTTTAAGGTAGCCTTACAAAACTGAAAATAAGTAGGCTAACAGAACCAAATAAATAAGAAAAGTAGATTGTTTATTAGCCAAACGAATAAGAAAGCTTAGAGACATGGCATACACCTTGACGTTCAGTTTTTAATTGTACTTTCTGTTCTCTGACTGCACAAAATGATTGTTGTTACTATAGACCTTTTTCCTGAGTAAACCGTGAGCGCCGCCATTACGAATTCCAACATCAGATTAGATGCTCTTCTGTTCCGGTCTCCATAGGAACCCATTCAAATAGCCCCCCATCTGTAATTAATGTAGCTAACGTCAGCACCTTCATGTCATTTACACACTCATCACACTTGGAGGAGTGAGGCACTGACAAATGACGGCCATTGTGATATTGCCAAGTGACTGCGCTATGGAGCCATGTGCTTTTTAAAAACATTTTAATAGGTTTAACATTAGATCATTAACTAGCAATATACGCTTATTTGTCTGGAAACACCGGAGACCCGAAATGCAAAGCAGGTTAAGAGTCCGGTGTGACTTCCGCGTTTAGGAAAAACGTCTATAAAAAATCTAAATGATGGTGGTGGGCGGTGCCGTGGTGGGAAAGTGATAAAACCGGTGTTGCGGCTTCATACCGGTGAATTTACTCGCGACATCTGAGCTGCTGAAGACTGAAGAAGTTATTTTCGTTTTTGAAAGGAAAGTGCCGATCCCGATTTACATATGCGTCTATGTTCGTGCGAATCATTCGTGATGCAGCTTCACCCACAGCAGAAGTGAGTATAAGGGTTTTTTATGCATCTTTGCAAATGGCCTTTTTTTTTTAATAATGTGCTAGTTCAAATGAAATGGTCCTAATGAAAGGTTTGTAATATACTTTGATTAAAAATTCTCAATGGTAGTGTAAAAAAAAAACACTCATTTTACCTGGTAAAAAATGGCTCTGTTCTCAGCAAGCGATATCAGTACATGGCCCTTTAAATGATATGAACCTCTGCTCACCCCGCCCCTCAGTTCTGTGGGGCGTGTCAACAGTTGAGGGAAATAATAGTCGCGGGAGGCTTTGAAAACACATCTGTGCAACCATATCAATTTGAACCGGAGTTGGACCCGGAACAAGATGACACCCGCGAAGAACTTCTGCAATTACGGTTTAAACAAGGTGTTTCTGAATGGTTAGTAAACTTAAAGTCACTTTGATTTATCTTTGTATGTACTGGCAGGGTACTGAGAGAGGTACGAACACGATGTGTTTACTGAGGTATAGCTGACTGAACAAGACCAAATAAGTGATCGATTAACATAACTTACCCTGTCCTAATATTGAAATACATAAATGTGAGTAGTTACAGTCTTTACTCATATGCAGTTTCACGCTGTAAACACTATTTTGCAGGTATTGCGTTAAAGTTACCATTCTTAATGCAGTTATAACTGATCCAAAACGATTTAAAATAATTGTTAATCTAGTGTTACAAAGCTAAGCTTAATGTAGTTTTAAGACAACTTATGTAGTTTGTAACTAGACAATCACCTTAATGCATTGTTAATTATAAACGTGCGATTAGGAATTATATTGATACGGATGTACATAGAGAAGACGACATAATCATGTTCAATGAGAGTGTAAGTTACACTTTCATTCATCGTGAAATGTGCTAACTTTAGCACATTATTAGAAAAGGCGATTAGCAAAGATTCATAGAAATTAAAGAAATTACACTCACTTCTTCTGGTGAAGATAAAGCAGGAATATACGAATAGTTGATACAGATCCATTTTTCGGCTGCAGCTTCTCATATAATGGTGAGAAATGATTTGCGTAAACATGAACCAATTTAGGTAGATCGGCGGCCACATTCCCTTCAAAAATAAAATTCAGCCACTGTGTCCTCAGCGGCTCAGATGTCGGTAGTAAATGATGACTGCTGTGTTTGCTGTTACACCCAACAACTGTACTCCACATTCGCTTAGGCAACATTCTTCTCCAGCGTTAAAACAATGGCCGACAGTTTACTTCTCACTCGGGGCGGGTCTATGCTAAAACACTACTGTCTATCCAACACGGTCTCACTCCCAAGTCGTCACATATTTATGTTTGGTCAGGACCACTTGCCGTCGCATTTTGACGCTTAAGGTACCCCTTTAGCGTAGTTTTTTGACGTGAAGGGTCCTCCACTGTTTTCACTTGTTTGTCTTACTGGTTTGCATGCATTTCTAAAAATGTAAACAATTTTATATAAATTTATACTTTGACTGGAGCACCTAAACCATAAGGTTTTAATCGCTAAAAGTTATCCCACTTCGTTAACGTGCTCACATTCTTATTCAAAAAGATACGCCCGAGCATTAGCATGACGTAATCGGTCACGAGACACACAAGAGCCAATAGAATTTCACAACCAAGGCTGACGTAATGCTTCTGCTGTCTGGCGGCATTTTTTGAATTCGCGTCTGTTCCTCTCACAAATCAATCGTTTTGCCTCGGAAGACTTGGAATATTCATATTTTTTAAATAAATTGTGACTGTAGTTGTATCTGCCTGTTATATCTGTGTTTTATTGACAAATGGTTAGGTTTAGGGGCAGGGGTTGGGTTACGTGCTCGTAAATGTGTAAATAGTGTAATATAAATAAAACTGTTGTGACTGTTTGCATTGTAAAATCACACCCCAATACATATGCAATAATGGCAATATTATTACCCAATATATCATTTAATCATGACAATAAAATTCACAGTGCCTTTCGCGTCAGCTTATTGACGCCAAAGGTTTCTTATTTAAAGCAGTGGAAGACCTTGCACGTCCAAAAATGACGCTGAAGGGGTACTCTGTGCGTCAAAATGCGACGCCAAAGGGTCCTGACCAAACGTCAATATGTGACGACTTGGGGTGAGACCGTGTTGGTCTATCAACTATCGCAAGAGCGGCCTCTGTCGGTGTGACGGCACAACGACAGGCATCTGAGAACGGCTTGATATGAGAAGGGGCAAATTATTTTACTAAATTAAAAGAAAACTACTGGGCGGATCTTTGTCATTCTAGGGTGGTTGTGTACAAACACTCCTAACACACGTTTCAGTTCAAACAGCTTGTAAAAGTGCATGTGGCTCCCGATGACCCCTTTAAAACTCAAAGGGCTCAGGGGAGTCGCTGTTAGACAATGTTTCTTTAGAAAAACAAATGATTTATACACTTTTAATGTCATGTTTTGTAATATTTGCATTGTTTAATTTATGTATATATTTTTTTTGTTATCCAATTTTTTGAGGAGGCATTGCCTCCCCTGCCTCCTTGGAGGAGACGCTGCTGATATATATTTCCAGTTTCCAGTTCATCTGACGTGCATTTTTTTATGTCTCCAATTCTTTTTTTACTAAATAGCCTTTGTCATCCTGTCCTACTCTTGGCTTTGCTTCAGGGCATTTTGCTTTTTGTGTATTTTACTACCGTTACTGAAGCTCTGCCTCATTGAGCGTCACAGGCATTATCATACGTTTGCTGGGCAGGGACTGACAGAGCTCCGTTCATCTGAAGCGTTTTCCTTTAGCGCCCATGGCCTCAGGCTAAGCTCTTCCTCAGGAGATGCGTTGCACAGCTACAGCCTATAAAGAGATTTACTTGACCCACATCTCCTCAGAACTCTTTAAAAGGCTCTTTTTGACAAAGCGACCCTGTCAAACCTCATTTGATATGGGTTTGATACTCATGTATCATGGCCCAATTTATGTTGGTATTTGTCTGGACTTTGACCTAGTCTAAAGAATGCCATTACACCATAGAACACGGTTTGCTTGTTTACATGCAATTATTTAAGTACAATCATTCAATTATTTAATTACTACAATTGAAAGGTTTAAGGTAAGGTTTTTTATGTTTTTGAAAGAAGTCATTATCAGCCATTAATCCAGTCTTCAGTGTCACATGATCCTTCAAAAAATCATTCTAATATGATGATTTCATATTCAAAAAATGTTTCTTATTTATATAAATGTTGAAAACAGTTCTGCTTAATAGTGCAGCTTAACATTTTTAAAAACATTTTTACTGGATTCTTTGATTTAAACTTTAAAAGAACCATTTTTATTTGGACAATGTAACAATGTAAAAGTCTTTAATGTAATTTTTTATCAATTTAATGTGTTTTTGCTCACTGTTATTCAACTAAATGTTATTTCATTAAATGTATTTATCTATTCTATTAAATACAGTATTTATTAATTTGACCTTGTTTGTTATATTTTTTGAGGCTTTGTAAGTGTTCAGTATTATTATTTCAAGGTTTGATTTTATTATAATATCACCTTATACATTTAGCCATTTTGTATAGATTTGTATGTCTTCACTGGAATTATCCAAAACAATGAAGCTTATTTACAATGCAACCAATGTCTAAGACATTAGAGACGTGATACATGCACTCAGCTCTGCATATTAAAGTCTTTTCCGCCAGTCTGAAGTACTTCAGCCCGTCACATTCATAAATTATTCATCCCACTGTTATTAGAACATGTGGTCAGTTTGTCTACAAGAGCTCAGCTATTAATATGATAAAAGGAGTTATTAGGGGACAGCAGATCACGAGGTTCCCAAGTGATTACGGGATAATATCATTCTGAGGATGGAGATATTGTCATAAAATCCATGTGATATTATCTTCCCAACTCACGTTGAAACTCCCATTCCCAATGCTGCGTTGTTGTTGTTATTAACATTAGCATATTGTTTTCTAGCCTTCGTTGTTAACGTTTCCAAAAATGAAGCTGCCACTTTTTTATGCATTTGCCTAAAAACAACCTCTAAGATGCAACCTGCATGTCATTTATTTCAGGACGCCATTTGCTCCTCTCCATTAAATGGTTTAGAAATCCCACACAGCGTTCCAAGAGACATGTTTCCTCACATATTGCAGTCCTGACCTTTTCTTCCTTTAGTCTGACAGCATGCCTCTGCCAGGACTTACTGTGATCCAAGCTGCCCATGTCCCCTTTCAGCCAAACAAAGCCAACAGTCTATTCAAACCATCTGGAAATCAACAATGTTAGAATTTGCAGGGGTTAAGAAACACAATGTTTGCTAAAAATAACTGACATAATTTGATCACTCTACAAAAAAATGCATTTTTGGTTTAAGCTAAGTCACTCACTCACCCTATATAGTGAATAATGTATATGCGATTTATTATATAATTTTTTTTACTTTTTTTTTTTTTTTGTTCCTCTTCTTAATCTGTTGCCCTGGTCACTCAAATAAAAAGCCTTTAAGCTTAATTGGGTTTAGAAATGTAATTTATGCAGCTGCTGAAGATGATTGAAATTTCAATGTTATGCTGTAGCATGTCCAAATTTGCATTTTAATAATGAGGTGAGATCTGTAACATTTTAATAGCAGGTTTTATATTATCTGTTGGTCGTATCAGCATGAAATGCTCAATGGACATCTTGTGAATTCAGAAACTCACGGCACAGGAAGCAGTGTATCGCTGAGCCATGCTGAAGATGTGGTACCTGCCAGTGGAGTATCCTGCAGTGTAGCCTCCATTAGCTTACAGAGAGCCCATTACCCTGACTCTGTTATCACACAGGGGACACATCAGGAGACAGCAGAATGAGAGAAGAGCGTCAGAGAGAGAGAGAAAGAGAGCACACGTAATTACTTCTGTCTTTTGTAGTAAGCATGTTGACATACCAGTCATAGCTGTGGTGAATATTTTCCCGCTCCCTCACCGAGGTTTATTTTGTTGCAAGCAGACCTTGGTCATTATACGCATATATTCTGCAGCTAAGAGGGGGCTGAATATTTGCTTTCACCATGTAATATTTTTTCTCATTGGAACTATTTTGTTTTGTCGCTGCACATTTGAATGTGTTTTTGAGGCTTTAATGACAGTGAAGGTAAATATATTGTATCGTGAAGTCTACACGATCTTGCTTTGATTAAATATTGATTTTTCTTTCTCGTTCGAGAGCCGAGATGAAAAATGCTGTCATATTACTGTCGTTAGGCTGGGTGTCCTTCTCTGACTCGCAGAGGGAAAAACATAAAAACACACAAACTCTCTGATGGGGTAGAAATATACGAGTACAGTATCTCATTAGAAAGAGGAGCAAAATGACTCAAACATTTCAAGTGGTTCTTGCTCATTGGAAAAAGGTGCCTCTACCTACATTTTTGCAAAACTCTACAAAAATCTGCCTTTACATAGATTCTTAAAATTGGCAGTAATGCATCAACCAGTTACAGTTATGATACATTATTTTCAAATAGCATTAACGGAGATGTTCACCTCCAGAAGACAAATTTACAGATGATGTACTCACCCCCTTGTCATCCAAGATGTTCATGTCTTTCTTTCTTCAGTCGTAAAGAAACATTATTTTTCTCCATATACAGGTGCATCTCAATAAATTTGAATGTTGTGGAATCGTTTATTTCAGTAATTCAAGTCAAATTGTGAAACTCATGTATTAAATAAATTCAATGCACACAGGCTGACGTAGCTTAAGTCTTTGGTTCTTTTAATTGAGATGATTTGGCTCACATTTAACAAAAACCCACCAATTCAACAAATTAGAATATGGTGACATGCCAATCAGCTAATCAACTCAAAACAACTGCAAATGTTTCCTGAACCTTCAAAATGGTCTCTCAGTTTGGTTCACTAGGCTACACAATCATGTCGAAGACTGCTGATCTGACAGTTGTCCAGAAGACAATCATTGACACCCTTCACAAGGAGGGTCAGCCACAAACATTAATTGCCAAAGAAGCTGGCTGTTCACGGATTGCTGTATCCAAGCATGTTAACAGAAAGTTGAGTGGAAGGAAAAAGTGTGGAAGAAAAAGATCTGCAACCAACCGAAAGAACTGCAGCCTTGAGAGGCTTGTCAAGCAAAATCAATTCAAGAATTTGGGTGAACTTCACAAGGAATGGATTGAGGCTGGGGTCAAGGCATTAAGAGCCGCCACACACAGACGTGTCAAGGAATTTGGCTACAGTTGTCGTATTCCACTTTTTAAGTCACTCCTGAACCAAGGACAACATCAAAGGCATCTTACCTGGGCTAAGGAGAAGAAGAAATGGACTGTTGCCCAGTGGTTCAAAGTCCTCTTTTCAGATGAGAGCAAGTTTTGTATTTCATTTGGAAACCAAGGTCCTAGAGTCTGGAGGAAGGGTGGAGAAGCTCATAGCCCAAGTTGCTTGAAGTTCAGTGTTAAGTTTCCATAGTCTGTGATGATTTAAGGTGCAGTGTCATCTGCTGGTGTTGGTCCACTGTGTTTTTTCAAATGTGAGCGGGAAATGCACATTTTTAAATTTTCAGTACTGAAAGTAACGAACTCTGTTCTTTTTGACAACTCTAGCTGAGATGTTATGTTACAGAGGACTTATTTGATTTCTTTGTTCCAATTTCCAAGTGGCCTACTTTAGTCATAAATAAATTATGTTAAAACATGTATAAATTACTAATTCTTGACAAAAGCTGTGTGCTTGCACACATTTGAATAATGTCAGGCTGTAAACTGGTTCAGGCTTTTAAAAAGCTGTCAATCAAAATGTACTTGTCGGACTCGGGCCGAATTCTGTCGGGCCCAACCTGTAGTGGACTTCTGTGGTGTCCCGAGTTTGGTCTTTCAAAATGCAGTTTATATGATCCCAAATGTGGTTGTAAACGTTCCCAGCCGAGGAAGAAGGGTCTTATCTAGTGAAACGATCGTTTTTTTTTTTTTTCAATTACAATTTATATACTTTTTAACCTCAATTGCTCGTCTTGTCTTGCTCTGCCTGAACTCAGTTTTTTCAAATTCAAGACAGTTAGGGTATGTCGAAAAATTCCTGTTTTCCTCAAAAAACATTTTTTTTTTTTTACGACTGAAGAAAGAAAGATATGAACATCTTGGATGACAAGGGGGTGAGTACATTATCTGTAATTTTTTGTTCTGGAATTAAACTTCTCCTTTAACTTTTTTGTGCCACTTACCGGACATTTTCGATCTACTGCCATGCGTTCAGTGGGCCTACAACATACAGATTCACGTTCATATGTTTCATAAAAAACTGAACCTATTTTTAGCGCCAACGTAAGCAACGTAATCATTTTTTATTTTTTTTGCCACAGGCATGTTTTCCTAACAAGTTGAGATCTTGGCTAGGCTAATGTTGGCCTATTCCTTTCAAATATAAATTTATTACAGTTCTTTCTGGTCCTCAAATCTGATTGGTTGATAAAAGTGTGATATTACAGATAACACAGTTTGTATCACTCCACTTGCGGCATTTTTCGCTGCAAGTGTCATGACGGATGCTCAAATTCACTATATTTTTTATAAATAAACTGTTTTTGTGTCACGGAATGTAGTTTTAAGAGTTTTTAGGTGAGAATGTACTTGTTTAAACTTCAAATATGTGGTTTGTTAGTAAAGATAATGTTTTCGGAGATGTGAGCTCCAGGTAGTCTGTAACATATCTCTAACATCTCTAACATTTTAATAGCAGGTTGTATATTATCTGTTGGTTGTATCAACATGAAATGCTCAATGAACATCTGGATTCAGTGACCGTTTAGTCTCAGTCTCAGACGTCACGCCCACGGAACGTTGGCTAAATGTCTGATGCATATGGTACACTTAACTGGAAACACTTCAGGAATGTCGAAGTCGTCATCTGATTAGTTGAATTTGATCAGATTTCCGGGAGACGCGAGTGTCACATTTATTTTCGGTCCGCCGGGAAACAAAGCGCAGACTGATCTACTCGGCGTTTTGCTAAAAGGTGCTTATGCAGACACCATTGTTGTTATACACATTTGCGACGTTTGCGAACAAATTACTGACTTACTGCTTGTTCTCCCTCTTCTTATTTTACTTTCAATGCTGGTTATTTCAATGACTGACTTGTTGCACGCCAGTCTGTTGTTGTGGGGGCATTTCCACACCCCTAAAAGTGACACTGAACAAAACGAACTGTGATTGGTTGTTTGACATGTCGGTCAAACTGCCTTATGGGCAGGCCTTGGCCAATAAAAGCTGCAATGAATACGTGAGACTAGCGACCGTTCAACGCTCTATAGTAATTAAACATAAGATATCATTCATTTTGGGTAAATCTAATGGGCAGTCTTTGGTCTCACTAATCTATTATTTATTCCAGAGCAAATAGTTTTGGCTGAGAGCAAATTCTCATCATGGTAACTGCAATGCTGTAGATCAGAGCACTGCCTTTGTACGTTTGATTGAATTATCTAGAAACTTTTATGATGGCTGTTGTTGGTTATTAAATATTATTATTATTCAATAAATAATATTTCATATAAATAATAGTAGTATTTATTAGTAGTATTTAGTATTGAGAAATGCTGTGTCTTCGTGATTTTAGTTACATTGTTCCGCCGCTAGATGGCGACACGAGACAGTTTTTACGAGTCAGGCAATAAAGACTTTCATATTGAAAGAGACTGAAATGGAAGTTATTTTTTACTTTAAACAACAGCTTGAAGAGGCAGCCAGCAAGTGGACTGAGCAGCGCTGTCATTGGAAATCACCCTTAACAGATGAAAGGATAGTAACTTGCGACAAAGATAGCCTATCGCTTTTCTCAGCGGACATTCAAACTAATGTTTTATTGTGAATATAAGACTGAGCTGAAGAATGAATGCTGTATCAGATGCAGGTAATCACATTTGCTCAGTCCATCTCTCTCACAATACTCTACTCCACATAATACACTGCTTTTAATACAGTCAAAATAAGCTTTTAATGAAGCATCTCAAGTTTCCTTCATTACTAGTTATAAAGTGACGTTTTGGAATTAGTAACGAAAAGAGGGATTTTAACGACACTTGTTGTTTATAATGTATTTACCCTCTCAAACTGTTGTTTAAATACAATATCATTCAACCTTATTCCTCAATGTGGATATAAGCCTATGGGCAAGACTTTGGTATATTAGCTGCTAAAGGAAAAAAAAAAAACAAGAATAGCAACCACATGCAGTAAACGGTAAAAAAAAAAAAAAAAAAAAATCACTAAAAACCAGTGTGTTTATATTTAAGATAATACATTAAAATAATGTAGCAGGACACATCTATTTGCAATATCAATCAGCAAAACAAACTGTTTAGTACAGCTAACAATAGCTGGATGCTGATGAGACCGGAAGCCAGACCCATAAAATTTACAAATCGCTCTTACGGGAAAAATAAGGTGGATAGGCTATATTACAGATCGAAGTGAGTTTAAGAAGCTTCATCTATACTTGAAATATGCTAGCTCATATGATAAATCAAACAACTGTATTTATAACTGAATTGTATTGTATACAGCAGTCCTTGAAAGTTGGGTTTTTCAGTTGATCTTTCTAATACATCCTTACGCCAGTAGGTGGCGGCAAGTGAATGTCTATGAGTAAGTACTGACTTTTTCATTTGACCAATTCATTCCAGACTGCTGATTCATTCAGGAACAAAACACCACTATTGTGAGTTGATTGTAGATGCTTGTTTGTTATTTGTTGGCAGAGCAAAAATGGTCAGCTTTCTGGCAATACTGAGTCTAAAATGTAAGTTAGTCAAGATTTTATTATGATTTTGTGTTCATTGTACCATTGTATAAATTCAATGTCAATATCATAGCCATAGTTCTGATTTTGGAATATCTCAAAAACAGTTGTATCATTCTTGATAGCCCACTTATGTATCCATTTTGAGGTTGGTTGCTATACACTGCCATTATACAGATGATTTTGGAAAAATATGGGATATTTCCCCTTAAATTTCTCCTTTGACTGAATTTTCATTTATGGGTGAGCTATCCCTTTAATTATAATACAGAAAGTCGTTTGTTTGAGAAGTTTCATCTAGTGGAAAGATGTCCACCAAGCTCAGTGCTGCCATTAGAGTCTCACTGAGCTGTTCTCTCCCTCTCAACTCAGTTGTTGAACACATTTCTGACTGTAATTGTATATCATGCTGCGGATGTCCCTGTCTTTCATTCTGATTTGCATGAAAACCCGATATCTCCTCACTCTGGTTAAACAATGGGCAACATGGTGCTACCATTACATTGCTCTAGCTTAGTTTTTGAATCAGCTTTCCTCGGCTGCGAAATTAGGAAAAGGGATTCTCTTTAATTCAATCTGAAATTGTCAAATAAGTGGCAGATGGTGGCTTCAGTTGGAGAGAAGGCCGAAAATTTAATTTCTGTGCCATCTATAATCCCTTTCCCTTCAGTCGCCTCTGCAGCCCTCCACTCCAGCCCCTTCCAACTCCATCATGCTGTGAAGCCGCCTAATTCAGCCACACAGAACACAACATAAAAATCAAGGGCAAAGCCTTGGTGCCTCTTATATGTCAACCCCTTACATAAACCACCGACTTTTTATGTAATGGCATAATGCTAGGACGATACTAGATTTCTTTTCCAGAGCAAAATGGCTTTGGGTATTAGAGTGAATTATCTAATATAAGATTGAATATTTCCTTGAAATATTTCCTTGAAGACTACAAGGTGAGCAATGCATTTTCAAAATACATTACACAAGCTGTAGTAGCTTAGTTTACTTCCTCTAGCACTCTAATATCCTGACAGACTTATTTTATTCCCAGTATAATTCATGCTGTACATGCAGAAGTCAGTCATGCAGTCTCTATGACTAACAAGGGGAACATTCGCAAAATTGTATTCTTCTTTTCAACCCTTTAGTGGAATCAACCTGAAATGTGGAGACGCCTCTTTTTGCTCGTTTTTGAAGTG
>NC_133378.1:4206031-4248531 GCF_049309525.1 Garra rufa | reverse complement strand
TGCTCCCTCGTCTCCGCCGTCGGCCTACCAGCTCCACCGGGCTCCATCGTCCCTCCGACTCCGCCCTGGTCAGTCATCGCCCCACCTTCGTCTCTGGACTCTACTCCTCCGGCTGCGCCTCGTCACTCCGTCCTACCGGCTCTGTGGACCTCCTCTCTCCCGCGGGCACAGCCTCGGTCCTCTGTCGCTCCGGCTCCACCGCGTACCTCCGGACCTCCATCTCCGCCTTGGTCGCCAGAGCCTTGGGTTCCGTTTTCCATCCCTAACTGTCACATAGGTATTTAGAGCGTCTGGAAGCCGCTCCTAGGTGGGGGGCTCTGTCACGATTTGAGCCTCCGTCGCCCTGAGATCACAAACTCTTGCACTACACATCATGGACTTCAGCCCCCACAAGCCACTGCACCTATCACTGCTCACACCTGCAGCTCATTCACACACACACACACACACACCTGCAGCTCATCACACAGACTGGTTATAAGCCACTCACATACACAGCTTCTTCGCGAAGTCTTGTATTGCCCCGGCTACATTCTGAGCGTTTCTTTCCGTGTTTGATTTCCTGTGTTTTGATTCCTGGACTCCCTCTTGTGTGTGATTCTCGCTGCCTGCCCCGACCTTTCTGCCTGTGTTTGACTACGATTTCTGCCTGCCCCTGTGTTTGTTTGCCTGTATTAATAAATGCTGCAAATGGATCCGCTCGTCTCAGTCCGACCTCTGTGACAGTGTGCTTTTTGGTATGGATCACCAGAAGTAATTCTCATGATACAAAATGCAATTCACGACATATTCATTAAGATAATTATTTTAAATTGAACTCAACTCATTGTCTTCCAGTGCACTCCTCACTGCTATCTATTCCTCATTACCTTCAGGAATCATTCAATTTCAAGAATAATACGTCTCATAAAAGCACATTTTTAAATAATTGCGTAATAATGGATGATATTGATGATAGTCAGTGATTCATTAGTGGGAATGACCTACTGAATAAAGCTCTATAGAGACATGAACACTGCTACTGTAGGACTCAGTCCAAAAATAGAGTTCAACCTGAGACAAAACATGACAAACTATAACAAAATCAACCAAAAAGTGCTTTCAAAACTGGTTCATAATAGAGGCTAAATCAGACTGATGCCAGAGCTGCACATTGCCTCTTCATATTCAACTTCTTCGCTACAGCTTGGTTTGGTTGCATAATAAACACACTGGTTGAGAACTAGCTGTATTTGCTTGCATGAACAAGTACTTGTCAGTCCATTCTATTTGGAGCTGATGGTTTTCACAGTCTATTTGAGATTTGGACTTTTTTGGTTTGGAGAATGACATGTTGACAGTGTAAAGGCACAACAATGATTTTAAAACTGAATGATAGACAGTTGAAACCCTCCACAGTATGGTGGGTGTTTGAGTCTTTAGTAATGCATATATTATCTTTTAGGAATATTAAATATTCTTTTACCATTTTGTTTAAAACATACATACATACTACTAATAATGTGCCATCTCTAACCATAAACACTTGTTTTAACATGCTTCCCCCACACTGCTGCCAGTATATTACACCCTAACCTACCCTGAAACCTACTCATACCACCAAACCTGTCCCTAACCTTACCCATATCCCACCTTAATAGAAGCAAAAGTGTTTTGCAATGCAATATGACCACATTAAGTGCATTGTACTTATTTTCTTATGTAAGTACATAATAATTAAGGCCACCTAATATAAAGTGTGACCAAAAAAAAATACTTGTTCTTGAAAGAAAGCCTTTGTCCACCATGTTTGACAAAAAAAGAAATTGCAGTCACATTGTGGGCACGTTTTATTAGAATGACATACAAAACGATGTATTTACCCTTTCAAAAAAAAAAAAAAAGGAAAATCCTTCAATTGCATTGCTCAACCTTGCAGAAGACATTCAGTATAATGAATGCATTAAAGTGGTTGAAGTTTATGTCCGTTGCTGTAAAGTGCTTCAACCTTGTGCTGAGTTCTGACAAGATCTGTGGACCAGGGCCGTGCACAGACCTTTTGAGGGGCATGTGCTGAAACTGAAAAAAGGGCACCCCCCCCCCCCCCAACCCCTCCACCACCAAAAAAAACCACACAATAATATTCTTATATTTAATTAGTATTAATAACTTTTATACAGATAATATATACATACATCAGCACATTCAGCAGATAGCCATAAAATCTAAATAAAAATGTTTATAATATATTTTACCTAGCTGACAAGGATCACTCGGTTGCTTTGTGTCAAACTCAAATGCAGTTACACCGCGGGTTTTTTGACCAGCGAATGTGTGCAATTTGTCCATCATTAAAACGACGACATCACATTACGTCAACATCACACCGGTGTGGTGATGCATATGAACCTTTATAGACATACTAGTGTTTATTTCATAAAGACAACGTTTCATTTATTCAAACAACAAGATATTTTACCGTTACAAGACGAAGACATTCATCTGCTTCTGCTCTATGACTCTGACTGACGTGCTGTAACAAACTTACCTAAGTTCGCGGCGCTCAGGGGGCGGAGTTGTGAAGTTTGACTGACAGTTTGAGCGGTTCTAAGAGATGCGCTTTTTAATGCCTTTAATTGGTTAAATATTTGTTAAAAAGACAAACAGACGTAAAGGGTTATCAATAGCAATGATTTATAAAAATAAAAAACTCCCCAAAAAAAGGGCACTTCCGAGTGTATGTCACAGTCTGGATGAATGGAGGAGTGGAGATGGATGAGGAGAACCGGATTAAATGACTAAAAACAGTTTTATTAAACAAAACACTGAAACTAATACAAACAAACAAAAACCGGGAGCAAGCAATGAACATGTGTAACAATACATCGACAGACACTGGGGAGTGAGCAGACACAAGGTGCGTTCCATTCGACTGTAAGTGGACTGCGAAGTGGACTTCACAGGGTATTCCGCCATCTTAAGTGAGATTCCAAATCGAAGGGAGCGAACATGTTCAGTTCGAAGGGCACTGCGAACGGCATAGGGAATAAGGGAACATCGGTACTTCACTTCACAGGAAGTGGACGGGGAAAATTACCCAACTGTCATTGCGCACCGCGTCACTAGTTAGAAGTAATGATGGAGCAGATCCGTTGGAGTATTTTAAAGGCTCTGCAATGGAGCGGTTGCAATAATGTTGTTATTATTATGCAAATTAGACTGTTTATGAATGGTTATGGCGATTCATGTTACATTTGCATATTGTATTTTATGAATGAAAGTAAAACTGGCGGGGTGAAGCTCTGTCTTGTATTATTTAATGTTACCACAGGATAGTTAAATAGGCTGTGTGGGGAAAAAAGTGCGTGAGATAAAACCACAAAAATCTGTTAATCTGTTAACGGTCTAAACATATTTGGAATATATATTTTTAGATACATACGTTTATATGTATTTTATATTTATTTAAATTTGAAAGTAAAATAAATTACAATATTTATTTATGTTAAATCATAATCTGCGTGACCCTGCCGTTGATTTGCTTTGATGACGTTCCAGGGCATTCCAAATGAGCGATTATTGTCAGCGAAGTCCACTTCAACGGATATACCGTGTTAAGGGAGTAGGGAGCAGTGAACACTGCGTAGGGACCCTGTCGATCGGAACGCACCTACAGACTTTATACACAGAAACATAGGCGTGGTCACAAACAAGATAACGACATGACAGGGGGAAATACAAATATGGGCAAGACTAAACCAAAAGGACTAAACCAAAAGGGGGAGAACAAGGACTAAACCAAATGAACTAGAAACATAGGGGAAAAAACACTTGGGAAACAGAACAGAACAGGACAAAACACAGACATAATCCTACCTGTGCACGTGCCTGCTGTGGACTATATAAATCTGATGTGTCATCCTCAGGGAAGTTTGTTTTATTTACTTTTTATAAGATGTTGTGATAGATTTTGAAGAGATATTTTGATCTTTGAACCGCTGTTTCAAATTACAGATAAACACTGAGAAACATAGCTGATGCTGCTATTTATATAGAAATTCAAGCTTCCAGTCTTTTGGAATGCCTAATACAAAATCTATAACATCTTACATAAATGTAAATAATTCTAGTGATGCTACATGATTCAAAAGCCATGAGCTACTTTTCCCCCTTTAAAAAAGACACAGCTTCGAGGTTCATGAGTCATTAACAGGCCCACGTGGAATCTGCACAAACAGAACTCTGCAGAAGATTCCATTGACTTTCAAAGATTCGGAACAGTTCAAACAAAATTCAAACATTATTTGCTCTTTGTTTGTTTATTTAAGGATTATTTCCCTTTCAGAACAAACATTTCCTGATAATTTACTCACCCCCATGTCATCCAAGATGTTCATGTCTTTCTTTCTTCAGTCGAAAAGAAATTAGGTTTTTGAGGAAAACATTCAAGGATTCTTCTTGCTTCACGATGCCATAGAGGAATCTTTTTGTTTAAATGGTTCCATAAAGAACCTTTAACATCTGAAGAACCTTTCTGTTTCACAAAAGATTCTTTGTGGTGAAAAAGAAGGTTCTTCAGATTATAAAAAGGTTAGAAAGAGATGGTTCTTTAACGAACCTTTGACTGAATGGTTCTTTGTGGAACAAAAAATGGTTCTTCTATGGCATCACTGTGAAGAACCTTTTAAAGCTCCAGCTTTCTTCTAAAGCAGCTTCAAAAGCCTTTACACAATCCCAGCTGAGGAATAAGGGTCTTATTTAGTGAAACGATCGGTCATTTCCAAAAGAAAATGTAAAACGTATATACTTTTAACCACAAATGCTTCTCTTGCACTACCTTTGCATCCATGACTTAATGCATTGTGTAATCACATTGTAAATAACAATGTCTTCATCTGTGTACTCCAGTTAACAAGGTAGGGTCTTATTTTCTAAAATTGTTTAAAGTTCAGAAATGTTTTGAGTCCCCCCTCTCTTTCCTCACAATGGTTTGGTCCACTGCCTGCTTTCCCCCTTAACCTATACACACACGAGTCCGGTGGGAGAGTGCAAAGTTCTTCAGTAGTTATGTGTAAGTAACTTAAATTGTCAAGGTTATTTTATTCATTTGTTATACAAATGAGGGTGGATCTTTAATAAATTGGTCATGACAAAACATAATGATATTCAATGTATTTTTCTTGTCACCCACTACAACTAACACGGCGATAAGCCTGTGTGTGAACTGATATTAGGCTAATAGTTTTGCTCAATCTGATGTTAAATGGCAGATGCTGCGGTTGAATATCTACACTGCCCTCCAAAAGTTTGGAAACACCCCTGGCAAAGGGTGGTTTTGGACGATATCAGCATAGCATGAATCATCTTTGGGCAATCCTTTAGGAGGCTTGGAGTAATATATCAAGTCAATGTTTGAATAAGCTGACAGCTCGGATGCCCAGATTATGCAGAGCTGTAATAGCTGCTAATGGTGAATAAAATATTATTATTTTTTTCTATGTATAATTTGTTTTCTATGTAATGAAATATGTTTTCGTAGTTTGTGTTGTCCCTTATCAGTGCAACATTATCACAAATTAAAAAGGATTCATCCCAATATTGTCCAAAACCCCACTTTTCTAGGGCGTTTCCAAACTTTTGGAGGGCAGTGTAAATAAGAGACGTCCTCAGTCCCACACTCTTAAAAATAAAGGTGCTTTAAAAGGTTCTTCACAGCGATGCCATAGAAGAACCATGTTTGGTGCCACAAAGAACCTCTCAGTCAAAGATTCTTTAAAGAACCATCTCTTTCTCACCTTTTTATAATCTGATGAACCTTCTTTCACCTCAAAGAACCTTTTGTGAAACAGAAAGGTTTGCAGATGTTAAAGATTCTTTATGGAACCATTTAAACAAAAAAGGTTCTTCTGAAGCTGAGCAGAGCATTTGTGGTTATAAATAGGGCTGGGAAAACTAATCGATGCATCAGAAATTAAGAAATTATTCTGCATCGATTCTGAGATTTTCCAAATGCATCGCAATTCTCTCTGGAATCGATTCTAAGCTTAGTTTCATACTCTGCTTGCTTCCAAATGCTTACACACACACACACACACACACGAACCTAAAATTATTATTCGTAAAGTTTAAAAAGGTTGAAGCGAATGCAAATTCGTGATTAAGCCGGATGCACAAGTGCTCTTCTTCGTGAGCATTTTATTGTGCTGTTAAAAACTAGCTCAGAGCGCCATCTGTTGTTAAAAATTAAGCTTAGAATCAATTCCAGAGAGAATCACCATGCATTCAGAAAATCTCAGAATCAATCCACAAAATGGTATGCAGCCCTAATTATAAAGTATATTTTATTTATTTATTTTTCAGAAAAATTACTTATCGTTTTACTAGATAAGACCCTTATTCCTCTGCTGGGATTGTGTAGAGCCCTTTGAGGCTGCATTGAAACTGCAATGTGGACCTTCAACCCGCTGATCCCAATTGAAGTCCACTATATGGAGAAAAATCCTACAATGTTTCATCAAACAACTTTTTTTTTTTTCGACTGAAGAAAGAAAGACATGAACATTTTGGATGACATTTGGGGGTGAGTAAATTATCAGGAATTTTTATTGTAGAACTAAACTAATTGACAAAGCTTTCAAAATAGTTAAACTGCTGTACTATTAACATGCATAGTACTCAGACATTTTAACCTGTGAATGCATTCTGCAGAATTTTACAAAAATGAGCACAGAAAATACTTCTAAAATCTCTTATAGTAATTGACAAACAATGTGTGTGGTGTGGTTTTTGGCTTTTGATGTTTGAAAAAATGAATATAATAAAAACCTCCAACAGTAGTTCATCTCAACAGAGCCGTCTTAGACTGTTTAATGTAAACTTAACAAAATGTGACATTTCACTTCTCTTTAATGAAACATGACACACTGATTAAGCAGGCCTAAATGAGAATGGAAAGGCGTAAAGTCGAGGAACAGCTGCTAAAAGGCTGATACAGCCGCTGATTTTGATCTCTGATGGCATGTATCAGCATATTCCTGAAATTGAAGTGAGGATGCAGAACTGCATTTTGAAGTGAAGAAAGTGATTTAAAATGGAATGGAATTCAAAGAATTATAATTTCTGTCAGGACAGTTTCCCTCACATAACACACAGCTTAGTGACTTTCATAATACAGCATAGTCTTGAAACATATATGCTTAATAAAATTATGAATAAGGCTTAATAAGTTGATATCTATAAGTACAGGAGTCAGTTATTTATGAATAAAGGGCTGAATGCCCATTCATTTCATTCAGAGGTTTTTTGAAAATAAATTACATCTAAATAAATGGCTGTTTTGACAGGCCTGAGCTTATTATTCAACATATCAGGAAATAAATAGGCACAATTAATAATATATTTATTTAAGCGCTATTGCATAACCTTCAAAATAAGCCTCAATTTATTCTCTTGTGGGCCAGTTCAATTCAAATGTACACTCATTAAATGAAAAGGAGCCTGAATTTTGCCTAACCCTGAGGGATATTTTATTTTCTCATTAATTCATGAGATACTTTAAAATGAATAGGTTTTCTAAATGTCTTTTCTTTTAAAGGAGAATAATACTGCTCAGTTTAGCAGGCACTTTCCCCAACTTTGACCCAATAAGAAATGTGCCTTAAACACCGAGGACATTTTAAACCTGATATCATGTTTTTAATCTATTATTGATGCATCTTCTAACACTTTTTACGACTCAAAAAGTCTTTTCATATCCCTCCCACAATCTTTCCACGGGATGTGGTGTTTGCTTTCATCTGTGCTGATGAACTGACAGCAGATGAAGTGATGTGAAGTTTGTGTTGCGTCACAGCGGGGATGTGAACGCGAGCGGCTCCACACACGTTGACGCGTGGCGCAGTGTGGAGTGGATCCGCGCATTCACCTCTGTCTGTGAGGCTGAACTGAGGATACTCCATGCGTAACGCGTTTGCTTTACTTTTCATTTGCCTTACAGTAATCCAGCCGGGTATCATCAGCACGTTTTACCGTTTCTTAAGGAGTATCGTGGATTTCCGGAGGCAGAAAT
Organism: Garra rufa; assembly: GCF_049309525.1. NCBI lineage: Eukaryota > Metazoa > Chordata > Actinopteri > Cypriniformes > Cyprinidae > Garra > Garra rufa. The sequence goes on along the minus strand of NC_133378.1, from coordinate 4,240,484 downwards.
AATTCCTCTGTGGCAGTTGCACTTGTGAAGCGCGCTCGTCTCGTATCTGGCATCGTGGAATGGCTGGAGAGATGCTGCTGTTACAGTGGCAGACGCGAAGAGGCTGAAAACTGTGGGAAGTCAAACAGGTAAACGAGTTTGAGACAGAACAACACTAATAGTTGAGGGCTATTTAAAATAAGTAGAAAAGGTACATGGCGCATTATATCTAGATCATACTGTATATTACTCCGCAGCTTGTTCTTTTATGGGCTGTGAGAAATGTTTGTCATTTTTTGTAATTACACGAGTTATACGATTTCTCATAGACCAATCACTGAAGCAAATTATAAAATAGATAAATGTTCTTAGTTTCTGTTATTATGTTTATAGCGAATGCTTTTTATGTAAGTGGACGCATTTTCCAAATTGCCTCTCGACGTAAAAATAAAGGCAATTAAAACCAGATGGGTTTTAAAGTCTGATGCCATATACAGTCGGTACCAAAGAAAATAATTCTAACATCCATAAAGTAGTTTATATTCTCTATTCTTTAGAAAACTAACTATATAAAGAACTCACAACCAAAAAACTGTTCTGAAGAGCTGTTTTAATCTTTAAAGAACCAATATCTGATTCAAGAACCATTGAGGAACCTTTAGTTTTTGCTATTGCAAACTCATCATTCAGATTAAGAATTACAATCTCCATTCCTCTCTTCATTTCATTAATATTGCATAATTAGTCCACATTCTTAGATTCTCTATTCTTAGATTCTCTGCTCTCCATTTTTCACAACCACTTTTGGTCAGTGAACCTCAGCAACATCAACATCTGTCCAGATGGACCTCTCTCAGTTGTCCATCTGTGAATGAATTATAAAATATAGGACTTGGAAGAACCGGTTGGAACCTATTTCAATCTATCACAGTCTAAAATATTTGTGGAATGTCATTAGAAATCTATCCTGTCTGCCAAATTACTATTCCACTTGTGTTTATGATGCCACTAGAGACTTGGGTAGAGAGGAACCATCTATTTAATGATGTAAAAAAAAACTGCAATTAAAAACTTTGCAACCATTTTTGAAGCAATATTGATCGGATTATATCTTTGTTTGTTTGTTTGTTTGTTTGAATGGACTAACTGACAAACTGTCTTCCCTCATGGACAAATCTCATGCTTCATTTCGATCAGATGCTTCTCTCATATTAAAGTTGTATTTTTCTTGACAATGTGCTTGATTTAAGTCTTTCACAATGCCTCATCTCCCATAGTAGTAGTATTTTGAAAATTAGAAAAGCGGTAATATTAAATCCAGCCTTGCAATCACATAAGACAATGCATCTGATTTCCTTTTTAAAAAATCATTTGTCATTATATGGTTTTAGGTGTTACACCTGCATTTTAATCTGAGTAATCGCAATCTTCATATAATTAGAATCTCTAATAGAAGTATTTGTTTGGTTTTATTTTCTTGAGACTTGCAGCAGAAGGCGGTGTATGTTTAATTCAGGTGTTGTTTTGTAGAAAGTATAAATTCCAGAATAAAAATGAGTACTCATTCATACATAGCAATCATTTGCACTAGAAGTAGAGGCAGTTTATGCTGCACTCTGCTGGCTTGTCAGAGAATAAAAAAAACATTGGATGATTTCTCAAAGCATCATTAGGGAAGCCAGATTGTTTGCACACACCTCTGTGTTGATGCAAGTCAAGAGGGAAGCGACAAGCAGGAAGGCTTGTCTTCTGTGACTTATTACATTTTCCCCCTTCTCCCAGCATTGCTTGTTGAGTCATAGAGAGCTGATGTTTATATGCAGCAGGTCGAGGCTGAAGTGTGAGATATGGCGTACCTGCTGGATGCGTGCTTCAAATCTCTGCACCAGCAATTTCACAGCCAAATAATACAGTTTTTGTCAGAAACGGCATGAATAGTTTCAGTCTGAGCACACAGCTCTGTCATTAAAGAGAGAGAATAAAGGAATATCCAGGGTCCCATGTCACAGCTGCTGTCGAAATACTACAGCAAATAATTTGAGTTCATCCCTATGCTGGTAAAAACAAGCAAAAAATTGTGCTGATGCATATAAACGTATAATGTAAGTCTAGTTTGCTTGTATACTTGACCCATAGACATCCATTATACAGGAGACAGTGGTATAATATGAATAGAAGTGTGAATGCAAACCAGCCAAGTCTCTGTGGTGCTTCATTCAAAATTCAGTCATATCCAGCTAGATAAATCTTGTAACTGTGGTTTCTTGGCTCTTTTGGATGCTGAACATTAATTTTTCATTCACACCCTGTAGATTAGAGTTCAGTCGGAGTGCACAATACCAGCTGGAGAATTCTTACACGCTCCTCGACCGTGTTGTCAACCGCTGCTCTCAAATGTTCGTGTCAGCTGAGGTTTTAACAACACCACAGTTCATTTTGCACTCTAACGGGACTGGTTGCCTATAGGTGAAATCATGCTTGGGTTTACAGAGAAACTCAAAGATGGTGTTTGTGGATCAAGTGAAGTCAAGGGAACCAGATAAAAGATTTAGAGTGTTACTTTCTACCCGAGATCGTGGCAGAACTGGGAAGAGTGGGTGTCTGTCTCATTTATGTTTAAAAGGTAGAGAACACGCATACTGTACATCTCGTGTGAATCCCATGAAGAGCAGAGTGGAGATTCTATTAATACAGACTTCATTGAAAAATTGATGGATTTCTAGACAGAGGTAGCACCAAGGTCAACCTCACCGTGGGCACTTGCTTTAAAGCCAGACACGGCTTGCTTTCCGGAGTCTTGCTCTGAGACGTGTTTTGTGGTGGACGAATGGAAGTTCTGTGCCTTATTCTTGCTCTCTTTTGTCCGACTGCAGTGCAAATGTGAATGTCTGCAAATATTCCAGACAGATCCCATTTTTGAAGCATAAAGCATGCCATATTTTGGCTTTTATTATGGCATCAAGCAGAATTTAAAGGACAAAGAAATTCTCTGTGGGCTCATTTTCAGCTCAGACTGTTGGCTGTGAACGCTCCGTCTGCAGCATTACAGCGAGGCATATATTGCATGTCATGTGCGGAGCTTTGAAATGCATCCACAAGCCATAATGGATGAACCGCCAATCACACAGACAAAGCAAACATTTGAAAGGCCTGAATCCTATGGTAGAGATACGTTTTTACAAAGGCCTGTGATAGTTACGCTGTCATTTTCTAGGTGTATGTTAGAGCCATTTATTGATTTCACATGGACACACAATAGATGGTTAATGATGCTTTTTCATGTTTTTGTGTCCACAGATTTGTAACATGTGGATGCCTGAGTATTATTTAATTTTTACAGTGAGTCAAAGTTTGGCCTGGTCAATCTGCTCCTGCTGTTAGAAAATGGCATATGGAAGGCCAATTCCAGCACTGAATGACTTTTTATGTCACAATTCTGACTTTTTTTTCTCACAATTTCAAATCTACATTTCGCAATTATAACATTATTATTTTTTTTTTTTCAGAATTGTGTGATATAAACGCACAATTCTGGGAAATTTAATCAGAATTGCGAGATATAAACTCACAGTTCTGATTTTGTTTTTCTCATAATTGTGTGATATAAACTCGCAGTTGCGAGAAAACATTCAGCATTGCGGTTGCAATTCTGACTTTATTCCTTGCAATTGTGAGTTTATATCCCACTATTGTGACTTTATAACTAGCAATTGTAAGTTTATATCACACAATTCTGAGAAAAAAAACTTACGCAATTCTGACTTCATAAATCGCAATTGCGAGTTTAAAGTTTCCAATTCTGAGAAAAAAGATAGAATTACGAGAAATATGTCAGAATTTTGAGATATAAACAAAAAGGTAAGAATTGCACAAACTCGCATTTGTGAGAAAAAAAGTCAGAATTTTCAGATATAAACTCACAATTGCGAAAAAAGTCAGAATTGCAAGATACAAACTCGCATTTGCAAGACAAAAAAAAGTCAGAATTGCAATTTCTCACAATTGTGAGTTTATATCCCGCTGTTCTGACTTTATAACTAGGACAAAATTCAGAAGTGCGTGTTAATATCTCGCAATTCTGACTTCATAAATCGCAGTTGCAAGTTAAAATTTTACAATTACAAGAAAAAAGTCAGAATTTTGATATATAAAATCTGAATTGCAAATAAAAGTTAGAAATGCAAGATTCAAACTAACATTTGTGAGAAAAAATTCAGAATTGCTCATTTTTATCTCGAAATTTGATATAACTGACTTTATTTATTGCAATTGTGAGTTTATATCTTGCTATTCTGACTTTATAGCTAGCAACTGTGGGTTTATATCACACAATTTTGAGAAAAAACTCAGAATTGCAAGATAAAAAAAATGGCATTTGAGAGAAAAAAGGTCAGAATTGAGAGAAAAAAGTCAGAATTTTGAGATAAACAATTGCAAAAAAAGTCAGAACTGCAATTTCGAGAAAAATTCAATTCTGACTTCTAGTTTATATCCCACTATCCTGACTTTATAACTAGTGATTGTTTATATTACATAATTCTGAGAAAAAAGTCAAAATAAATCTCATAATTCTGACTTCATAAATCGCAATTGCGAGTTTAAAACGTACAATTCTGAGGAAAAAAGTCAGAATTATAAGAGAAATTTTGAATTTTGAGATATACTCACAATTGCGAAAAAAAAAATAAAAATCAGAAATGCAAGATACAAATTCACAAGTGCGAGAAATAAAGTCAGAATTGCAAGATAAAAATGCGCAATTCTGACTTTATTTCTCGCACTTGTGAGTTAATACAGGATCCACTATCCTGACTTTATAGCAATTGTAAGTTTATATCACACAATTCTGAGAAAAAAAAAAGTCTCGCAATTCCAACTTCAGAAATTCTGATTGTTCAAATTGTACAATTCTGGGGAAAAAGTCAGAATTGTGAGTTTGTATTATGCAATTCTAAGAATAAAGTTAGAATTATGAAAAAAAAAAACTAAACTAAATTGCAAGAAAAAAAAGTCAGAATTGAGAGATACAAACTCGCATTTGTTTGAAAAAAGGTCAAAATTGCGAGAAAGTTCATATCCCGCTATTTTGACTTTATGACTGTAGTAACTGTGAGTTTATATCACACAATTCTGAGAAAAAAAAAAACGTTTTTGTATTTTTTCTCAGAATTGAGTCTGCATTACACAATTCCCAATTTCAAGAAAAAAGTCAGAATTGACAAAAAGTCGTAGTTACCTTTTTCATTGTTTATTCAGTGGCGGAAATGGGTGGAAAAAAAAGACTTCTATTCATTGACAGCTACTGAATAAAAGTCAAGTATTCTGCAAAATAAGATTTTAGTAACATATTATTTGCAGCTGTCTGAGATGAACAGCAATGCTGACACTAACTCTCTCAAGGAATTCTGTACTTCTTTATATGTGATAGATAAAGGATGTTCTCCTAAAAGACTTCACTTGGTTAAGTAAAGATGTGTGGCTATCATGACACTTGCTGGCTGGATACTACTTTAATCTGCCCTGCTAATAAGTCTTCAGTTGGTGATTATTCAAGCATTTTATTTTTGTATGAGTAATAAATTCAAATTTGTTGTGCTGCGTAAAGCACGTGCTTATTGGATGACCATTGTGAGGTGAAGCCCCATTGAACATGGCCAATTTCAGCTCTTGCCATTTGCACTTGGAAGTGATTTAGGAAAATAAATAGTAACGTTGCCATATGGTACTAAAGCTAATCAAGAATATCATTTTAGAAATTATACCATGGATAACACAACCTATTAAAATATCATATGAAATTAGAGACAGCTTGCAAAACAATGTTCAACAAAGTACACCCAAGTTGTTTTAATTTTTACAACATGTTAAAGTTAATGTTGTAGTTGCAGTCCTTGAAATTGATTGGTGAGGCAGAGTTCCAAAAGCGCTGATGTGGTTTATGGGGGTCGCACACCGGACGAGAAACGCAGCGCAACATCGCGTCGCGCCGAGGACAGCTGGAGGTGTCGCACACCAGACGCGCACATTCTATACGTGTCAGCTCATTTTTCAGTGAAGTTCTGAACTGCAAGTGACGGTTGTGACCTTGTAAATCCAGTAGGTGGTAGTCAAAGACAGTGAATGTAATTACGACAGGCAAATGTTACATAGGACTTTAGATTTTGCGTATGAAAAAAATGTATTGAGAAAATAAAATATGAATGAATTATATAGGTTTACATTTTTTTCAAGCTGTAAACCTAATGTAAGTAGTATTTTGCAGCAGTGGTATCTTGTTTTTTAATCTAATAGGACGATTTGAGACAAATATGATGTTATTTAATATAAAACTATGCAGATGGCGCTCTGTGGCGCGGCAGAAATTTGAACAGCTTCCTGAGTCATAGCTGGGCGCCGCGGACAGGCACCGAATGGCGCCGCCGGTGTGCGTATGCTCATAGAAAACTATGTGTTCGAATTTTAGACGCGTTCGGTGTGCGACCCACTTGAGTCATGTGACGATTATGGCTCATCCACCATTTTTTTTTATACTCTACATCCATACATGGTAAGGATCATATCCAGTGATCAACATTTTTTTCTTGCTATCTGTTTACGTGTCAGCCACATGAAGTAGGACTTTTCACTTTTTTTCTCTGTCTCTCTGCTAGCTGACATGTTCAAGAGCATTTGCGTTATTTTGGGGATTTTCAGGCACTCTTTCTGCAGATTACATTAGCTGCATTTCTAGTACCCTTCAAATTGTGCAAATTGAAATTGATCTGAAATTGGGTCTCCCAATAGAAGCAAAAATATATCACAAAAAAGTCGGTATGCTCGCATGAGGTGGTTTTTCAGAAAATTTTGCAAAACTACACTGGAAACACATTCACATTTACAGGTCACATTGCATACATAAAAAGCTCTTTAATGTTTGATGTTAAAAGTTCTTTAAAAACACCTCATACATGGCCAAGGTTTTCCTTGTCATCAAAGGGTTAGTTCACCCATAAATCAAAATTTGCCCTTTATTATCCTAGGTGTATATGACTTCCTTCTTTCAGAATCCAATCGAAGTTATATTAAAAATTATCCTGGAATTTGCAATCTTTAGAATTGCATAGACGGGTGTTTCTCTTCATCAGTCCAAAACAAGTCCAATAAAGTGCATCCATCCATAATAAAAAAAAGGTGCCTCACATGGCTCCAGGAGGTGAATAAAGGCCTCCTGTAGTGAATCGCATGGATATGGATGACCTCTTATTTACACTGCACACGTCTGCAGAGCATTACGGATCTGTCACGACCACCGGTGTCAATGCTTGTGTTTATACCAGCCACACTGTGGCACATTTCGCACTGCTTTGCTAAAGATAATGCCTAAGTCTCTTTCGATTTAAAGAAATGGCTAGTGTGGTCACTGCGATACTCATAAACCTATCGACATCCGTCACCATGTCCAAATTACGTTTTATTCACATAACATAGGTTTATGGAAACACTATCATTTAGCAAAATCTGTAATGGAAACACAGCTATTGTTACACCAGTAGGTAGGGAAAAGTGGCTTTGTCAGGTGACTTTATGAGTGAGTTTCGTCCAAAACAGTATGACTGTATCCAAAATACAAATTACCATACAATCTCATTGTCAAACTCACTATTATCTACATTCCTCTACTGATATAGTACACTGAATGAGTATAATGATAAAAACCTGTGAGGAATTTGAACACTGAGAGTGCTAGAAGTGCTATGGATGCCACAATTCACACCACAATTATAACAATAACGATACAGGCCAACGATATCGTTGGGATTACTTTCAGAATGTTTTTTTTTTTTTTACAACTGATTAAAATTTAAAAGGCTTGTACATTTGAAATAGCAGGCCACATTGTAGAGAAGCAAACAGACATTGTACAGCAAACAGAGTAACATAAAACACAAAATTACCTCAGGAATTCAGTGCTAGTTTGGACAACATTGTCTTGCCTCCTTTGAAGGTGCAGTAGAAAAGAGTCCTTATTGTTTTTATTTTCACTACATTGACAATGTTAGAGAAACACTATATTCACTGTTTAGATGCGCTCGAAACATGCATGCTGAGGACATCTACTGGTTGTGTAAATGCAACAAAAATAGACATTTATCGTTCACTAGTGTGGACGCATTGGTTGCATTTATAGTTATCGTTATCGTTTTTGGTGTGAACGGGCCTATAGGTTATAGTATAACTTACATGTTAACTGTTTATTGAACTTATGTTTACAGGCAATATCTCTATTGGAATGGTTCACTGTATCTATCAGAGTGTCTGTATTCATATCAAAATGTCCATATCAACATGCAGAATTTATCCTGCTTTTGGCACTATTCTGTTGGCAGAACAAAATGAAACAAAACAGCCATTAATATTATCATGAATACATTATATAGAGTGCTTCAGGGATGCTGTATTTTGTCTACCCAGAAAAAAGTTTTAGCATTTCTGGCTCCATCATCCTGATCAATGGGTTTTTTGAATGGGCTTTTGGTTAAATGCCTGAAATTATGTATGTGGTGAACTCAAACTCAGTATATTTTATGTTTTATTTTATGACATGAAATACATCAGTAATAATTTAATACTCATCTTGAAAAAAGCTACACTCTTAAAAAGTTCTTTATTGGCATCAGTGGTTCTATGAAGAACCTTGGACATCCATGGAACCTTTTCAAATCAGAAAAGGTTATTTTTAATTGAAAAAGGTTCTTTAGATTTTTTTTAAATGTTTTTCAAAATGGTTATTTTACTGTTCACTGAAAGGTTCTTTGGGGAACCAATAATGTTTATGAAGAGTGTATTGCTAAAAAATGGTAAATGGGACTACAGAGGTCATTGGGAACATGATAAATGATAAATGTTTAAAAAAAACATAAACTTTTGTTGTCACAGAGCTTATTGTCTGCAGTAACCCTAAAGAAAAAAAGCCCTATCCGTCATATTTTTCCCGTAAGGGCGGACCTGGCTATTTGTAAATTGAATGGGTCTGGCTTCAGGTATCATCCGTGTCCAGCTTTTTTTGCTGTACAAAACAGCTCGTTTTGCTGTATGATATCGCAAATTGGTGTGCCTTACCATATTATTGTAATATATTATCTGAATTGTGAACACACTGGTTTATAGTGCAAACAGTTTCACCGTTTACTGCATGTTCTTATTCCTCTTGCTATTTCCCTATAGTGGCTAAGAACCGTAAGTCTCGTCTGTAGGCTTACTTACAGGAAATTTTCAGGTTGGCCTACAAAAATCCTGTACATCTTACTACAGCAGTCTATTAACTTCTTGTTTGCAGAACTGTTCAATATCACACAATTTTGCTGTTGTACTGGCAGAATCTGATTTATAAACTTCATTTTAGTTTTGTCTATACAGAAAAGACGAAGTACTTGTGAATTCACTGAGTGTGTGTGCTGGAGTGCTTGAGTAATCTTGTGTTAGACCAGATGTGTGAGAGTTAGTTGCCTGAAGTCTCCCCTCCAGATGATAGAGCTGTGAAGGCCAGAGAATGGCATACAGGGATTTGTACCTTGGGCCAAGTTCTTAACCCTTCTAAAAGCCTTGTATGATGTTGGCAGAAAAAGGTTTATTTAAGTAAAGGCTAATTATATCCTTGAGTATTATCAGTGTAGATACGCCACACTATCTGTCAGCTTTATTTTTTATGATCAAAGATTAAAAAGATTATCACAGTACCTGCGGTAAAGACATTGCTAAGACTTTCCAAGGTCTGTCTGACAGGTATTGATCTAAACAATAAAACATTTCTTTTTTTATATTTTACATCTTCACTCTAAAGGAATAGTTCACCCAAAATGTACTCACACTATAGAATTTGTTTATTCATCAGAATAGATTTGAAGAAATTTGGCATTGCATCACTTGCTCACTAATGGATTCACTGCGGTGAATGGGTGCCGTCAGAAACATCTCATAAAAACATCACAATTATCCATAAGCAATCCACACAACTCAATTAACATCTTGTGAAGGCGAAAGCTATATGTTTGTTGAAAAAAAAAAACAATTAAGACATTTTAACTTCAAACTCTTGCTTCCTCTATCCATATTATTGCTTTCTCAAGTGAAAAAAGTTGTCTCGTCTAAATCAGGAGAGAAATATGCACAGATCAAGCACTGTTTACAAGCAATAACAGTCTAAGACAGATATAAGACAGGTATTTTGGCAGTTAAATTTGATTTGTTTCTTACAAACATGCAGCTTTTTGCTTCACAGTGTGTTAATTGATGCAGTTGTGTGGATTATTTTTTGTGGATTATTGTAATGTTTTTATCAGCTGTTTGGACTCTCATTCTGACGGCACCCATTCACTGCATAGGATCAATTGGTGAGCAAATTTCTCCAAACTCATTTACATGACACACAGTTAGGAAACATTGCTGAACATGGCTGCTGTAGTTTGGCAAACTCTTTCTAACTCTTCTCATCTTGTCTTTTGATTTCAGGGTACAGAGGATCAAGTCTGGACAAAGACGGCATTCTATTTACCCTCAATTGAATGTGAGCTCTCGCTGACCTCCAATATTTAAAATGGGGTTGTCATGGAAACTGCTGGTTCTGCAATTATTCATGGGATGCCTTTCAGGTAGGCATCCTAATAACCTCCTCTATAGACTTTCCTGTCTGTTTCTATGGCATACATTTGTCCTTGTCATTTACTATTAAGGGCAGTCCTCTCATTCAGGGATGTCTCCTATCTTCTGGAACCAATTAAAGGTTTCACTTTGTTTGTAAATGTTAAAGCCATCCAACTGTTCCAGATGGAGAGATGAGCAAAGACACAGTATGTGTGATAGTAAGGTCGTGGGGTGGTGGTTTATATTAAATAGTGTATATTAAATAAATATGAAGTGGTCATAGGTGCTTTTGCATTCATGCCAGTGGTGAGAAGGTGCCAGTATGTTCTTTTTCGGCAACACTTTATTCTTATAAAGCTTTATACTCATCCATCTTGGGGAAAATATACATTTGACATATTCCCATTGTCACTGAACTATGCCTGCTATACTATGAGCACTATAGCACGGCGGCAGACTTCTTGATTTAAAGACCACCTTGCTTTGTGTCAAAGTTGGAGAAAAGATGTGATAATATGTAATTTAACCAGCCCTTTGAGAGACATGAAAAGGTTAATGTGCAAATGAATCTACCAGCCATTATTTTATTGGAGAGCACAATTTATGTTCTCATTTAGCCAAGTGGAAGCACAAAAGCCCCTTTATTGATCTCTTTTTGATGAAGCAGTTACATTGTCTTTCAGTCACTAGGAGGGTCAGACTTAATCCTCGCGCTTTTAAGTCTTTGATTTAAAAAGGGCTGTTTGCTCTTTTACATGATCTTCACTCCTGCTGTGTGTGATTTTTGAAAGGACTCTTTTCTCCACTATCAGGTTGTGTAATGTTGTAGAATTATTCAGGGGAAAAGGTTCAGTTCATTAAAAACATTGTAGGCAGATGTATTGGGGCATGTTGTCACACTGTTATATTTGGGTTAAGATGTCATAATGGAAACTTGCGTCATTGGCTTTTCTGCAGAATGAAAAGTAATCAATTATTGGTCATGCACAAAAGAGTTTATTGAAAAATATCCATAGAACATAAATATATCAGGATAACACTTTACAATAAGGTGTCTTTTGTTAACATTGGTTAATGTATTAACTGAACGAACAATGAACAATATATTTATTACACATTTTATTAATATTTGTTTATGTTAGTTAATAAAATTACAGCTGTTCATTGTTTGTTCATGTTAGTTCACAGTGCATTAACTAACGTTAAAGAGAAGTTCACTTCCAGAACAAAAATTTACAGATAATGTTAGAAATTATGTTTTTTTCTGAGGAAAACATTTCAGGATTTTTCTCCAATACAGTGGACTTCTATGGTGCCCCAAAATGCAGTTTAAATGCGGCTTCAAACGATCCCAAATGCGGTTGTAAACGATCCCAGCCGAGGAAGAAGAGTCTAATCTAGCAAAATGATTGGGTATTTAAAAAAAATTACAATGTACTGTATATACTTTTTAACCTCAAATGCTCATCTTGTCTTGTTCTGCATTAACTCTGTTTTTTCCAGTTCAAGACAGTTGGGGTATGTCGAAAAACTCCCATCTTATTTTCTCTCTCAACTTCAAAAATCATTTCAAAATCATCCCACATTGCTGTAACGGCTTGCCGCCGGGCTTTTGGCTTGGAAAGCCTTTCCTAGTGTGTCAAGCTGGATTATAAACAACTGTGGAACGAGGTTACTTGCTCTTGTTCGGTAGCATCTGGACCATCTCCGGGAACCAAACCTGATTCCTCCAGAGGGGGGCCACGAGGAGGAGAGAGCATCTCGTCTCCCTGACTCGCCTGATAACCTGGGGTAGCAGGGCGACCGGGGGAAAAGCATACAGACGGGTGTTGGGCCAGTCGTGGGCCAGAGCATCCTGTGTTTTTGAGAAATAATTGGGCAGTGATAGTTGTCTTCAGAGGCGAAGAGTTCGACCTCTGCCCTGCCGAAAACTGACCATTTTCTCTGAACCGATAGAGGGTGCAGCCTCCATTCTCCCAGAGCCATGTTGTTCCTCGACAACATATCCGCTCCTTGGTTCAATCTGCCCAGCACTTGAACTGCTCATAGTGAGAGGAGTTTTTTCTGTGCCCATAACAGGAGACGTTGCGTCAACCTGTAAAGGGGACGAGACCTAAAGCCGCCCTGGCTGATGTAGGCTACTACCGACATGCTGTCTGACCGCACTAAGACATGATGTCCTTTTAGGGCTGGGAGGAAGGTTTCTAAGGCCAGACACACTGCCATCATTTCGAGACAGTTAATGTGTAAGCGTTGCTCGTGGATTGACCAGGAGCCGAATGCAGGACTGCCCTCGTACAGAGCGCCCCAGCTGGAAGCGTCTGTTGTGACCACCTTCCTCCTGGAGGTCATTCCCAACTGAACGCCTGACATATATAGGCAAGGAGATGTCCAAGGAGCCACAGCTTTGAGACAGCGATGGCTTACCTTGATGTAAGAACGGCCCAGGCGCCAGGCGTGGGGCGAAACGTGAGCTTTTAGCCAATACTGTAGGGGTCGCATTCACAACAGGCCCAGAGGAATCACAGATGACGCAGCGGCCATAAGGCAGAGGATCCTCTGAAATGCTTTCAAGGGACGTGATGTTCCCAACTTGAAAGACATCACCGCTCGCTGAATAGTTAGGGAGCGTTCCGATGTAATCCAAGCTTGCATTTGAATCGAGTCTATGACTGTACCCAGAAAGGAAATTCGTTGTCTGGGAGTCAAACAACTCTTGGACGTGTTGATTTTCAACCCTAACGCTTTAGGTGGTTGAGCAGTAACGACCTGTGAGCGATCAGTTGACATTCTGAGATGGCTAGCAGTAGCCAGTCGTCGAGGTAGTTCAGATCGCGGATTCCCATCTGTCTCAGAGGGGAAAGAGCCGCGTCTACACATTTTGTAAATGTGCGAGAGGCCAGGGACAGTCCACAAGGAAGGACTGTATACTGGTAAACCTCAAGAACAGTCTGTGACGGGGTGCTATTTGGATGTGAAAGTACGCGTCTTTCATATCCACAGACAGAAAGCAGTCCCCAGGCATTTTTTGCGCGAGGATCTGTTTACGTTAACATTCTGAAAAGCCGTCGCATGAGGGCCTGGTTCAGATATCTGTTACAGGGTATTGGTCTGAGTCCACTGTCTTTCTTGGGAACGAGGAGGTAACGGCCTCAAAAAGCCTGACTCGCTGTTCGCTAAGGGGGCCGTTTCCACGGCACCCAACAAGCAGTGTGTATGTAGTTCGTACCGAAGAACATGCGTTGTTCTGTACCGAAGTGTAAATAATGTATGTGCCCACTATCTAAGTGGTAGCTGCTTGGGTGTGCGCTGAATATGAAGGACATGCCCAGACTGAATAAAATTTCCATCACTCGGTGTTGAACGAAGTGATGGATAGTGACCGTGAACTCTTCTCAATGAATTTCCAGCCTCAGCGGGATCCTTTTCCTCTCAAAAGTTTGCTTTGCTAGACTCAATGCTCTTTAGTGTGAGCAGCCAGCCCCCGTGAGCACAACGTCAGAATGGGTGCGGACCATGTGCGTCTAACCTGAAGCTGTCAGTATTCTCCTTTTATCCACTAAAAGGATCAAACCGCTCTAGATGAGGGGTTTAATGACCCTCCAGTGTAGAACCACTGGCAGATAAAAGTACCGCACGCATCCGCCTAGAAGGTTAAAACCGCTCCTGTAAGCGAGGGGTTAACCCTTATTTGTAAGCATATTGGCGGATCAAAGCGCTGTTTCAGCGTGGGCGTGTTCCAGCACTTAAATTCGAGGCTGTCAGTAATGTGAAAACACTGGTGACAGTCTTTTCCATCCGCCCAGAAGGACTGAACCGCTCAAATAAGCGAGGGGTTAATCCTCACGGATAAAACACAACTGGCAGATCGAAGTGCTGTGGTAAAAGTGAAACACGCGGGACCTGCGCCGGCATAAAAATCACCCAAGCCTGATCGCTCAAACTCACAAGCTCGCCATTTCTTTCTCCGAGGTGACTGAGAGAGGAGAAACGCGAAAGCAAGGGGGGGCGGGGCCATCTTCAATCGAAGAGGATCCGCGAGCGATGCAGGGATAATTTGCGCTTTCTCAGTGAAAGCACCCCATCTCAGTGAGCGCAGCTTTAGCGACGCACACACAAATGCAGAGCTGTCAGCAAATAACCATTGGTGACAGCGTTCCACTTCAATCCGCCTAGAGTAATGAGCCGCTCGCCGTAAGAGGGGCGCTATATCTCAAGTGTGAAACACACACTGGCGAATCAAGGAGCCAATGGAGAATGAGCGCGCGGGCTTTTGCCGGCATGGGATCATTCAAACTCGGTTGCTCAGCTCCGTGACTTCACTGTTTCTTTCTCCGAACTCGCTGAGAGAGGAGAAACGGAAGAGCGCGCTGCCTTTATATTAAAATATGCGGCACGCACAAATATATGAGTGCAGCCTCAGCGACGCAGACACAAATGCGGAGCAGTCAGAAAATGAATATTAGTGACAGCATTCTTCTCCGATCCGCCTAGAGGGACGAGTCGCTCGACATGAGAGGGACGCTAATCTCCTGTGTTAACACACATTGGTGGATCATGGAGCCGATAGAGACTCCGTGGCTGCACCGTTTCTTTCTCTGAGCTCACTGAGAGAGGAGAAACGGGAGAGCGAGCTGTCTTATTAAAATAGCGGCTCGCGAGCGGGCAAGAGCGAGACTCATGCGGTTAGCACATTCCGTCTCAGTAAGCGCACAATCTGCATGGGTGTTTCCCAGACAGGTGATGCGCGTCGTGCACCCTTGCACTGTCCACACTCACGGCGCGCAGAGAATAGCTCAAGAATTGCTCTTACCAGCCGGATAGCTGCAGGGGAAGGCTTCTCGCTTCTTCCGCTGCTGGAGGCGGTTCTACGGCAGCGAGCTGCAGGCTTCTTTTTAGCTTTTTGATCATAGAGTCAGCGAAGAGATGGTCTCATCGCTGAAGGAGAAGATTCTGATGAAATAGCGCTTTTTGCCGACCTATAGGGCAGTCGGCTCCGCCCTTCTTGGCGGGCTAAAGCGCCATTGGTTTGTGCAACTTCACAAACGTTAACAAATCAGGCTTCAGTATCGGAGTAAACAGAAGTTTCCCCATAAGCAGTCGTCAAAAATGACGACGCAACGAGAGTTACCTTTCGAAGGGGAACCTTATTATAGAGTGTTACCAATATTGTTATTAAAAAGTTAATTCATTTCAGTAACTCAAACTGTGAAACTCGTGTATTAAAAAACATTCAGTGCACACAGACTGAAGTAGTTTAAGTCTTTGGTTCTTTTATTTGTGATGATTTGGCTGACATTTAACAAAAACCCACCAATTACTATCTCCACAAATTAGAATTTGATGACATGCCAATCAGCCCATCAACACCTGCAAAGGTTTCCTGAGCCTTCAAAATGGTCAAGCTACTCCTGGACCACAGACAACATCAGAGGTGTCTTATAGGTGATTTCATTTTCCAGCAGGATTTGGCACCTGTCCACACTGCCAAAAGCACCAAAAGTTGGTTAAATGACCATAATGTTGGTTAAACTTCTTCAGTCTGGGTGCATTGAATTTATTTAATACACACGTTTCACAGTTTGAGTTGAATTACTAAAATAAATTAACTTTTCCACAACATTCTTATTTATTCAGATGCAGATTCAAATTTTGTTTTTTGGAGTTCCCAACAACAGATTGACAGGCATGCAAGGTTGAAAAACACTTTCATTGTCTTATAATATGTATTTATTTTTACATTATTTGCTCAACGACTCCCAAACGATTCGCTCAATGATGCATTTTTCCAAACCCACCCTTTGCGTAATGCTAATCTGCGTTAATTGGTCCGATGATCCAGTCTGTTGTGATTAGTCTACTGTGTTGCATGTCAGAAATGGAACGTTACACAATTACATTAAAACACCCAAACAGCCATGGCATATGCATTAGCCCAGCGCATAAACGTATTGTTAAAGCACTGCAGTTTGTTCACCAATGTATTTCTCTATTCTTTATCATAACTCCAAGTAATAACAACAACAAGCATTCACTATTTATCAAAACATTTCTAGACAATTGCGAGCAAACAGATATTGCTGTGTCTATTGTGACAACTGGCCCCAGTCTTCCCTTTTTAAACAAGATGTAGTATATAGCTAACACAGGTAGTAAAGTATGCTCTATTGGATACTGATTTTCTTTGCATTAAAGGCATAATTGACCCAAAATTAAAATTCTGTCATTAATTACTCACTCTCATGTCGTTCCAAACTGTAAGACCTTCATTCATTTTTGGAGCACAAAGTAAGATGCTTTTTGCTTTCTGATCCTGCATAGACAGCAACGCAACTGACACATTCAAGGCCCAGAAAAGTAGTAAAGAAATCATTAAAACCATCTGACATCAGTGCTTCAACCTTAATGTTATGAAGCTACGAGAATACTTTTTGTCTGCAAAGAAACCAAAATAGCGACTTCCATATCAGTTCATATCATGTGTGTTCATGAGAGAACCAGTTAATAATTGATATAGCCTAATCTTACATCTTTGTGAAGTGGTAATGATATTTATCCACTCCAAACTAATGCTAATTACATTAACAGCAAACCCACTAGAAATGATTATTGGATACCTGTGTGATTTAATTGCCAGCACTTGACACATTCTTAAAAGTAAGAAAAAAAATTTACTTTGTCTCTTCAAAACTTGACTAAAAAGTGAACAATTAAACCAGTTAAACAGTTTGCTTTAATTTCTATCTTTCGAGCATATGGCATCAGGTAATTGTAACTGCAGTAGAACATAATGGACGCAAGGATATAATTGTGCTTGATTAAATGTGCTTTGACTGGGGAGTAGAGACACAAAACACAAACAGCACAATCAGAGAAAAGCACTAACACATCCGTAGTACTGATTAATTCAGTTTAAATGCAAAACATGCATATGATTTGTTTCCCACCAGCTGCCAAAGTGAATTAGATGCAGTATGAGTTTTACTACTTTTTGGGAAGCTGTTTCCCTCTTATTAATTTTTATCTGGTAGTCTGGGAGCAGATATATTAAAGAGTGTCAGGAAGATACTGGTGGGAGTGAAGGAAAAGCTCAACTTGAACCTGTAAATACATGGGTGCCACAGCTCAAGATGACAAGAATACAGTGGTGGCCAAAATTGTTAGAACAGTAGTATTTTCACCAGCTAAAAATGGTTTTAAGTCAGTTATATCTATAATTTGCTGTAGTGTGTCAGTAGGAAATATCGGTTTACATTTCCAAACATTCATTTTGCCATTAATTGTATTGCACAGAGAGTCTGACAACAGCCAGTGCTCCACACAAAGATCTGATCCCATCCAGTCTGTCTGGAATGACATAAAGAAACAGAACAAACGGAGACAGACTAAATCCAGAAGAACTGTGGCAACGTCTCCAAGATGCTTCAAGAATCCTACATGCAAAGCTGCAGTACTGTTGAAAGTGTAAAATGAGGATGCTGTCAAAAAATGTCATAAATAGATTTCCTTTATCAATTAGTTTCTATTAACTATATTACTGTAAATCAACATTTGGTGAGACCATCTTTTGTGTTTAAAGCAGCTTTTGCCCTAGGCGCATAGTTTTTCAGGTCGGTCTCTTAAAGCATCTTGGAGATGTTGCCATAGTTCTTATGGATTTAGATTGAAATTGTCACGTTAAGTAAAGGGGTCAGGGTCCAAAATGCAGGGGAAGATATATTTAATTAAATAAACACAAATAAACAGAACAAAACAAAACCAAAAGGCCAACACGGCACAACACGACATAAACTGAATACTAAAAGAACAAAACAAGAACAAGGTCAAGAGCCGGAATCTGGAATACAAAATACACAGAGGGCAAAAGACAATGCAGCCATGAAGCAGGAGTGAAAGGTGAGAGTTTTTAAAGACCAGATGATAGTGAACAGATGTGAGTGAATCAGTACTAATGACAAAGACAGGTGAATGCAATCAGGAAGTGCAGTGTAGGAACAGCGACCTCAGGAGGCTGAGGGGAGACCCACAGCCCCGATCATGACAGTACCCCCTCCCTACGGAACGGCTCCCAGACGTTCCCAAAGTCTGGAGGGAGGAGGAACGGAGCAGCGCAGTCACCGCCGCGTCAGGAAAAGAGAGCGCGGTTGCCTCCGCGTCCGGAACAGAGAGCGCAGTCGCCTCCGCGTCAGGCGCAGAGATAGCGGTCATGGCCGCGTCCGGAAGAGAGAGCGCGTTCACAGCCGCATCAGGAACAGAGAGCGCAGTTGCCTCCGCGTCCGGAACAGAGAGCGCAGTCGCCTCCACGTCCGGAACAGAGAGCGCGGTCGCTTCCGCGTCAGAAACAGAGAGCGCGGTCGCTTCCGCGTCAGGAACAGAGAGCGTGGTCGCCTCCGCGTCAGGAACAGAGAGCGCAGTCGCCTCCACGTCCGGAACAGAGAGCGCGGTCGCTTCCGCGTCAGGAACAGAGAGCGCGGTCGCTTCCGCGTCAGGAACAGAGAGCGCGGTCGCCTCCGCGTCAGGAACAGAGAGCGCAGTCGCCTCCACGTCCGGAACAGAGAGCGCGGTCGCCTCCACGTCCGGAACAGAGAGCGCGGTCGCCTCCGCGTCAGGAACAGAGAGCGCAGTCGCCTCCACGTCCGGAACAGAGAGCGCAGTCGCCTCCACGTCCGGAACAGAGAGCGCGGTCGCCTCCACGTCCGGAACAGAGAGTGCGGTCGCCTCCGCGTCCGGAACAGAGAGCGCGGTCGCCTCCGCGTCAGGAACAGAGAGCGCAGTCGCCTCCACGTCCGGAACAGAGAGCGCGGTCGCCTCCGCGTCCGGAACAGAGAGCGCGGTCGCCTCCACGTCCGGAACAGAGAGCGCGGTCGCCTCCACGTCCGGAACAGAGAGCGCGGTCGCCTCCGCGTCAGGAACAGAGAGCGCGGTCGCCTCCGCGTCAGGAACAACGAGCGCCGTCGCCTCCGCTTCAGGAACAGCGAGCGCAGCCGCCTCTGCGTCAGGAACAGCGAGCGCAGCCGCCTCCGTGTCAGGAACAGAGAGTGCCGTCGCCTCCGCGTCAGGAACAGAGAGTGCCGTCGCCTCCGCGTCAGGAACAGAGAGCGCGGTCGCCTCCGCGTCAGGAACAGCGAGCACAGCCGCCTCCGCGTCAGGAACAGAGAGTGCCGTCGCCTCCGCATCAGGAACAGAGAGCGCGGTCGCCTCCGCATCAGGAACAGAGAGCGCAGTCGCCTCCGCGTCAGGAACAACGAGCGCCGTCGCCTCCGCGTCAGGAACAGAGAGTGCCGTCGCCTCCGCGTCAGGAACAACGAGCGCCGTCGCCTCCGCGTCAGGAACAGCGAGCGCAGCCGCCTCCGTGTCAGGAACAGAGAGTGCCGTCGCCTCCGCGTCAGGAACAGAGAGTGCCGTCGCCTCCGCGTCAGGAACAGAGAGCGCGGTCGCCTCCGCGTCAGGAACAGCGAGCACAGCCGCCTCCGCGTCAGGAACAGAGAGTGCCGTCGCCTCCGCATCAGGAACAGAGAGCGCAGTCGCCTCCGCGTCAGGAACAACGAGCGCAGCCGCCTCCGTGTCAGGAACAGAGAGTGCCGTCGCCTCCGCATCAGGAACAGAGAGCGCAGTCGCCTCCGCGTCAGGAACAGCGAGCGCAGCCGCCTCCGTGTCAGGAACAGAGAGTGCCGTCGCCTCCGCGTCAGGAACAGAGAGTGCCGTCGCCTCCGCGTCAGGAACAGCGAGCGCAGCCGCCTCCGTGTCAGGAACAACGAGCGCCGTCGCCTCCGCGTCAGGAACAGAGAGTGCCGTCGCCTCCGCGTCAGGAACAACGAGCGCCGTCGCCTCCGCGTCAGGAACAGCGAGCGCAGCCGCCTCCGTGTCAGGAACAGAGAGTGCCGTCGCCTCCGCGTCAGGAACAGAGAGTGCCGTCGCCTCCGCGTCAGGAACAGAGAGCGCGGTCGCCTCCGCGTCAGGAACAGCGAGCACAGCCGCCTCCGCGTCAGGAACAGAGAGTGCCGTCGCCTCCGCATCAGGAACAGAGAGCGCAGTCGCCTCCGCGTCAGGAACAACGAGCGCAGCCGCCTCCGTGTCAGGAACAGAGAGTGCCGTCGCCTCCGCATCAGGAACAGAGAGCGCAGTCGCCTCCGCGTCAGGAACAACGAGCGCAGCCGCCTCCGCGTCAGGAACAGCGAGCGCAGCCGCCTCCGTGTCAGGAACAGAGAGTGCCGTCGCCTCCGCGTCAGGAACAGAGAGTGCTGTCGCCTCCGCGTCAGGAACAGAGAGCGCGGTCGCCTCCGCGTCAGGAACAGCGAGCACAGCCGCCTCCGCGTCAGGAACAGAGAGCGCGGTCGCCTCCACGTCAGGAACAGCGAGCACAGCCGCCTCCGCGTCAGGAACAGCGAGCACAGCCGCCTCCGCGTCAGGAACAGAGAGCGCGGTCGCCTCCGCATCAGGAACAGAGAGCGGAGTCGCCTCCGCGTCAGGAACAACGAGCGCCGTCGCCTCCGCGTCAGGAACAGAGAGTGCCGTCGCCTCCGCGTCAGGAACAACGAGCGCCGTCGCCTCCGCGTCAGGAACAGCGAGCACAGCCGCCTCCGCGTCAGGAACAGCGAGCACAGCCGCCTCCGCGTCAGGAACAGCGAGCACAGCCGCCTCCGCGTCAGGAACAGCGAGCACAGCCGCCTCCGCGTCAGGAACAGCGAGCACAGCCGCCTCCGCGTCAGGAACAGAGAGCGCGGTCGCCTCCGCGTCAGGAACAGCGAGCACAGCCGCCTCCGCGTCAGGAACAGCGAGCACAGCCGCCTCCGCGTCAGGAACAGAGAGCGCGGTCGCCTCCGCATCAGGAACAGAGAGCGGAGTCGCCTCCGCGTCAGGAACAACGAGCGCCGTCGCCTCCGCGTCAGGAACAGCGAGCACAGCCGCCTCCGCGTCAGGAACAGCGAGCACAGCCGCCTCCGCATCAGGAACAGAGAGCGGAGTCGCCTCCGCGTCAGGAACAACGAGCGCCGTCGCCTCCGCGTCAGGAACAGAGAGTGCCGTCGCCTCCGCGTCAGGAACAACGAGCGCCGTCGCCTCCGCGTCAGGAACAGCGAGCGCAGCCGCCTCCGTGTCAGGAACAGAGAGTGCCGTCGCCTCCGCGTCAGGAACAGAGAGTGCCGTCGCCTCCGCGTCAGGAACAGAGAGCGCGGTCGCCTCCGCGTCAGGAACAGCGAGCACAGCCGCCTCCGCGTCAGGAACAGAGAGTGCCGTCGCCTCCGCATCAGGAACAGAGAGCGCGGTCGCCTCCGCATCAGGAACAGAGAGCGCAGTCGCCTCCGCGTCAGGAACAGAGAGCGCAGTCGCCTCCACTTCAGGACGACCGCCGCGTCAGGAACCGAGATAGCGGACGCTGCCGCCTCCGCCGCCCAACGAGCGCAAATGGCCGCCATCTCCTTGGACACAGTCACCTTCTCCCTGAAAGGCAAAAAAATAAAAAATCCTCCCTGCTGGACCCACTGTAGATGGCTGCATTCTGTCACGTTGAGTAAAGGGGTCAGGGTCCAAAATGCAGGGGAAGATATATTTAATTAAATAAACACAAATAAATAGAACAAAACAAAACCAAAAGGCCAACACGGCACAACACGACATAAACTGAATACTAAAAGAACAAAACAAGAACAAGGTCAAGAGCCGGAATCTGGAATACAAAATACACAGAGGACAAAAGACAATGCAGCCATGAAGCAGGAGTGAAAGGTGAGAGTTTTTAAAGACCAGATGATAGTGAAAAGATGTGAGTGAATCAGTGCTAATGACAAAGACAGGTGAATGCAATCAGGAAGTGCAGTGTAGGAACAGCGACCTCAGGAGGCTGAGGGGAGACCCACAGCCCTGATCATGACAGAAATAACTGAATTAAAACTATTTTTTAGCTGTTAAAAAAATACTAGTGTTCTAATCATTTTGGACACCACTGTATATTGTTAGACCTGTAAAATGCAAGTATTAGACAACTAAGAAATAGCATTCATTGAAAAAGTGTACTTATTTTGTTTAAAAAAAGATTACTTAAAAATACTGAATGCAATGTTTCAGACACTTGAATTGATGTTAATTCAATTAAATGAAAGTTAAATTGCAATTATCAGGAACTTTAGAGTACTTTAAAGTACTTTAGACTAAGTACATTCTTAGATGAAATCTCATAATTACTTATATAGTCTTGAAATAAGTGTATTTCTGATGAGCATTTATGGTAAACCTGTTTTTCATGCATTTAAATAAATATTTGTACAGTAATTACACATTTGTAATGCTAATATTGCAATTATGTACATTTAAATAATATATTACCCTTAAATGTAATATTGAATAACAATTATTAATTATAATCAAGTACTTTGCATGTGAGTCAACATATCAACAGAAAATTAAAACAAAGATTAAAAATGTACTTTACAATTAAAATTAATTTCACTTCATTACAAAGCACACTTTTTAAAAGTGTATATAAGTGTTTTGAGATACAGTCTTATTAAGTTAAATACTTTTAAGTTTTTGAAAGACACTTTAATGCACATTCAATACAGTTAAGCACACTTCTTTTTCACAAGGTTATGTCTTTAAGAAATCATTAAATTTTATTTTTGACTGTTTTTGACTCATTGATACATTATTAGTCGTTCAGAGACAAGTTTGAAGAAAATGGGTTACACTTTATTTTCAGGTGTGCTTGTTACAATGTAATTACATGTAAGTACTGAGTAATAATAATTAACTACATGTACTTACTATATGGTTAGGTTTAGAACTGGAGTATAATTATAATTGATGATTAATGTTCATTTGAAAATACACTTTTAAATGCATAAATATACACCGCAGAATTGATCCATCGTGATATATTTTATTATCGCATAACTTTCTGCAAGTTCAGTATACAGTTACGTGAATACGCTGCACTTGATTTCTTAAATTCACAGTTTTCCTCACTCAGCTTTTCAGGGCTCGTTGTGTGTGTGTGTGTGTGTGTGTGCGTGTGTATTTGTTTGCGTGGGTGTGTGCAGGTGTGTATTTTAACTTACCAAGATTGGCTTTTTCATTTGATGAATAAAACCCTTGAATCAGAATCAAACGGATTGGAGGGCACACGAGCGCCTAAACCCCTTCCCTCCCTCCCTCCCTCCTTCGCCCCGCGCGCCCTGTCTGTGGCTGGATATTCATGCTGAGGTAAGCTGACCGAATTCATCGGCTTGTCAGATGGTATTGAATTTGAGATTAGTTTTTATTTGGGCCTCCAAATTGCTCCTTGGCTTTTCCCTCCAGCCCCGGCGCTGCTCCGGGGGGCTGCGCTGCCATATAAATTCTCCCCTCGGGTAGAGAGAGAAAGAGAGAGAGACCTGCTTTCTCCAACTTCCTTCGTAATGACCTCGCTTTCCCACAAGGTGGGCTTTTGTGTTGTAAACCTCTTGTTAGTATTCTGCGCCGAACAGGGATAGATAATTTCTCAGCGGCTGTGTGTCTCTTTGGACAGCTGTGGTCTGTTGACAGAAATCACAGCACCAGTAAAGCCCTCAGCAAAATCCTCGCAACGCAACGCAACGTCAAAGCCGCAGGCGACGACGCGGTTTCAGATTACTCCCCATCAATATTTTAATAACATCTTGTAATATTTGCAGCATCACCAAAGCTTGTAATTACATGGTGTTTCTGAAACAGACAGTTCTGTCCTCTTGTCCTCTGGCAAATATGAACCTTAATTGCGGCATTAATTCCTCGCATGATAGAAATTCACCCTCGGCTGCGTTTCTCAGGTTTGCATCAGCTCCGAGCTCAACCTGAAGTTTTGAAATCTTTCTCGTCCCTGTCTTTATTTACATACGCCTGGTAACAGATTTTGGTGTGGATATCTCATTTAGCTGTTCCATGGAAAATTGCTCATGTTGATTTTGAACAGCTTGATCGGATACAGACAGATGCTTTAGTGCAGTGTCAATACTGACGCCCCCATTTGACTTGTTCCAGAGCCTTGATTATGAGAGCGCTCTTTGTTTAGCATAGCTGAGTCACTTGATAATTAATGTGTGTTTTAGCCTTTGATAACATCTCAGCGGACTGACTTTCATGTCCATGTGCATCATAAGATTGCATAAGAGGTTTTTGGTGGGTACATGTGGAGCACAATACTGTATATCTAGTAATCCCATCGGCATCACTTTAGTTTGAAAAGTAGCGGGGTGGTGGGAGGATGTGACGTCTTGAAATAAATTGATTCATGGACAATTGATTTAATAAAAAATAGTTTGCCTAAGCTCAATAGTCCGTCATTTTTGTAGAGTTATTACTGAATTTCAAGATCAGTCACTTCATGAAAGGTCATTATTTACATGGCTGATCAATGGCAATTCTGTCATTCATTACTCACCCTCGTGTCGTTTCAGACTTGTAAGACCTTCGTTCATCTTCAGAACACAAATTATGATATTTTTGATGAAATCCGAGAGCTTTCTGACCCTGCATAGACAGCAATGCAACTGACACCTTCAAGGCCCAGAAAGGTAATAAGGACATTAATAAAATAGTCCATGTGACATCAGTGGTTCAACCACAATGTTATGAACCACTTTTTGTGCACAGAGAAAACAAAAATAATAACTTTATTAAACAATGTCTTCTCTTCCGTGTCAGACAAGTTGCGTTGCTGTCTATGAAAGCTCAGAAAGCTCTCGAATTTATGCAAAAATATCCCTATTTGTGTTTCGAAGTCTTACGGGTTTGGAACAACCAGTGTTGGGTACGTTACTTTAAAAAAGTAATTATTTATAGTTACTAGTTACTTCTCGCAAATAGTAACTGAGTTACATCATTATAAAAGTAACTAATTACCAGGAAAAGTAACTATGTTACGTAAAAAAAAAATCAAATATGTGGATGCCTCCAGTATTGAATATGGTAAACGAATAAAACATTGTACACTAATCTACACTATTTTAATGTTGCTATGGGAAAATGTGAGAGACACCTTCCAGGGGCTGAATATCACAACAATGGAGTGTGTGCAACAATGTGCTTTTGTAAAATAAATAAAATAAACAGGGTGCACTCTCTCTGCAGTCTAGTTCTCTGTCACCTCTCTTCACAGACACGTAAATAAAACAACCTGAATCTTGGCGAATACGTGCCACACAGACATGAGAAATATATGTATAGCAAGCTTGAAATGTCTGCTTTTTCAAATGAAGTAAATCATGTTGAAAACAAATGTTCTCTGATAAAGTAATCCGTATGATACCAACGTAATCATGTCCATGAGAGGCTCCGCTTTTCAAATTTTAAACATGCATGTGAGACGCGTGGACATGTAGATACATGCCCACATCATCTCCGTAAACAAACGTGAACATTCATTAAGTTCATCTCGGCTACTTTTCGTATCTGAAATATGGTGCGCTAAGAGGAATAAGCCAACATTTACCTCAGAAGAACATCGAAACATAAAAATTTTAGCAGTGCCACATTATATTGTCAGTAAGAGTAACAGCGTTGTAACGGGGAGCAATAATTTGCTTGATTACTCTGAAAAATATAGTTTATTTATAACCCGTTATTCCCATCACTGGCAACGATTTGAGGAACTAAATGTTTTTGAGAATACAGAATATTTTAAAAGGTGCTGTATTTAATACTGACAACTAGCAGTCAAAATAGGTACTGCAGCCCAAATTCAAAATAAGCTCAATTCTCAGTGAGAACATGAATGAGTGCAATTTACAATGGACGGAGACGAGCCTTACACTGTAAGTTGATGAGTTGGTTTATCTATGTTTAAATATAAAAGAGGTTCGTACATGTTGGCGCCGATAGCCTTGTGGGAAGGCTTTGGGCGTCCCATGTTCGAATCCCGACTTGAGGACCTTTCCCGATCCCACTTCCTTCCTGTCATTTCTGATCTGTTCTATCACAATATAATGCCAAAAATAACTAAATAAATAAAAAAAAAGATTAGTACATGGACACAATGACTTTTAGGTGTGATCTCTGACCCTGTTTGTTTGCTGCCTTTCGTGGCTGCAGTACATTATGTTTTCCGCAACCAAGGCTCATTGGAAATACATGCTTCTATATACATTTCTGCAACACTGTAATTATGTACCTTACTGCTCTAATTGCGGCAGTTTCAAAGTGAAATGTCCAGAGAGTGGCATGAAAACATACGTTTAATCCATGACAGTGGCACGTATTTATTACATTGGTACAGGCACGTATTGCTGTATATTTATTACGCTGTTTGAGGTACGTATTATGGCTGTTCAGAATTCAAATATCCAGGTAGTGTCGCTAAAGGTTAATGCTCTATTGTGTTGGAAATATCCCCTACACCAAAACCAACCTTAAACCTAACCAATAGTGTTAACAAATGCAAATGTGATATAAAAGTGCATTTGTTGAGGCAGCCATGCTATTTTAACTTCCTTATGCAGATTTGAGCTTTTTTGTCGAACTGTAGCTTCACAGGGTTCAAACCTGAGCTCTTCATCACTCAAGTGCAACACTGTATTATGTGAGCTACCGAGCACACCATCTGAATTGGAAAACTCATGCATATGAAGCTGCATTTGAGACAACAGTGTTCAGAAGTATCAGTTTCCAAATCGTGCAGTATTGTTTTGAAGCCATAATATAATGTTCTGAAAGTAATTGTGTGAAAAGTAGGCTTTATTAATTAAAACTCTGTGTGTAAATCAAACTTTTTGTGAAAAGGAATCAAAGTTGTTGGAGTTTTACGGCCTGTGGTGTTCATTTCAATTGGAAACTGCAGTGATTTGTACATATAGGTATGTTTTTGTCAGTTTTGCAGAAATGTTTATAGAGGCACGTATGTTCAATGAGTCTGTGTTGGTTTCCCACCAACTGGCAACCCGGAGTGTTGAAATACTATTGTGTAAATTGGCAGTGGCTGGAGTCACACAAACCAAAACAAAAACAGATATTCTGGCAATAGCATTGTTTATCAGAGAAACAAGTACGTTAACTTAACACGTTTCATGTAACATAGTATGGTCAAAAAATTACATGCACCTTCAACTTTTAGTTAGAAAATGAGGTCTCCTAGACACTAGGTTAAAATAGCTCAAATTGTAATACTACAAGTTGCTATTTTTGTTACTTTTATACATGAACTAAGTTCTTACTACAAAGTGATTTGAGCAAACATTTTAAACTTATTTATTTAATGTGTTAACTTCCTACATATTTCAGTCCTTAATTATAAGCTTTTTATTTTTAAATGTAATTAACTGCATAACACATTACTGGAGATAAACCTGAGATGTTTCCTTTCTATTCGCCATTGTAAAACATCCAAATGACACCTACAGTATACAGAATCCTTTTCAGTTGAGTTTATGAATGTCTAAGTTGTAAATATCACCATGTAAGTAACTGTAGTTAGTGCTGCAGATGTTATGTTTAGCTGCACAGTTTTTTGTCAAATTAAATCATAAGAAAGGGGGCTGGGCTGTTGGAAATATGGATAAGCTGAACAGTGGAAAGCACTGTGGTAGCTAATGGGAAATCTGAGTCAATATTATGGTTGTGAAGTATCATTTTATCATTTGCTCTCGCTCACGTCTTTTCATCTTCTCATGTTTCCTGTTGCATATAAGAGTTAAGCCCTTGTTGACAGTGAGATTTAAATTAGCCCTGGTGCAGTGTATTCCCCATTCAATAGATTTCAAACACCTCCACTGAGAGCTCTTCTGTGCTCTATTATCACCCAGAATCACAATGAACTCCACCTCTCCTGCATTAGTGAGATGCTAATTGAACACTAGGTAGACCAATTTAGCGTTTCTGGCGTGGAAAAACTGTTAGTTCAGAATTTTCGGATACATTAATTCAGTTTGCTCCCCTCTGGAACTTGATATCTGCACAAGGTAAATAAACAACCAGAAGTATGTGCTTAACATGAACTAATTTCTCAAGAGGATGGTTTCCTCTCAAATGAGTCCCCTAAATGTAGGTTAAAAAACAGTACTTGGCAAACTGTGAGTGCATGACTGCTGCTTTACACTCTGTTGAAGAAAGAGATTTATGTAGTACACCAAAAAACATTAGGGTCAGAAATTAACTTTGCCATTAAAGGAAAAGTTCACCCAAAAAATAAAAAAAATGCTAAAAGTCAGGCCATCTAAGAAGAGTTTGTTGAGAAATTTAGCATTACATCACTTGCTCACTAGTGAACCCTCTGCAAGCAATATGTGCCATCAGCTGATAAAAGCATCAATAATCCACAAGTAATCCACACCACTCCAGTTTGAAAATCTGTGTTTGTTAGAAATAAATCCATCAATGAGGCATTTTAACTTTGAACCATCACTTTTAGGCACAAATCCTCTAGTGAAAAAGTCCATCAAAATACATTGTTTAAAACTATTTTTGCTTGATCTGTGCATATTTTTCTCCCGATTCAAACAAAATGCCTTTTACACTAGACAAAGCAATGTTATGGAAGGAGGATATTTTAGAAGCAATGATTTGAAAATGTTTTAATGATAGGGGTGGGTGATTTACTGGTAGACACGATTAACCAGTAAAAATTGTCAACTGGCAGATTTTGGACTGTCATCTCTATCACAGTTACATGCTCATGTGACCTTGCTGTGCTGCCTGGTCTTGAAAACATGCTTTGCATGTGTTTTTAAGCATTGTGGTTTAAAAACAAGTGATTTTAAGCTGTTAGAAACCATGCATTAAGAGCAGGGGTGAAAACTTTTTGAATATGAAGATCAGGGTAAATTTAAATGTTTTTGTCTTCTAGGAAACATGTATCTAACATCTGTAGCCTCTGAAGGGCAGTATTAAGTGAAAAAAATGTGATATTTAGGCAAAATATTTTTTTTTTAACATATTTTCATTTTGTTCAAAAGTTTTCACTCCTGGCTCTTAAAGCATTGTTTTTCTATCTGGAGTATCAGTGAGCATTTGAACCTTCTTTTATAGTTGCATATGAGTACCTCAGTTTTCCTCAATGTGAAAAGATGGATCTCAAAATCATACAGTCATTGTTGGAAAGGGTTCAAATTAGTGGTGGGCATAGATTAATTTTTTTAATCTAGATTAATCTCACTGTAATCTTGGAATTAATCTAGATTAATCTAGATTAAAATGGCTAATTTGAATTCTGCCGAAGGCATTCAGTATATGTGTGCTACCCAAATAATGACTAAAAGTAAGTCTTTGAGAACGGGTTTCTCAAGCCAGGTGGCGCATTAGACCAGGGGCTCATCTCCTGTTTCCAAAATGCATCACAAACTGCTTGACAATTGCATTTATAACACAATTAACTATACAACATTGTGTAACCAACTATTCCTACACTGCATGTACTTCTGCGTAAAAGGCTGCGCGACGTGCGCGTTGCAGTTAAATATACAGACGCGCACGGGCATGGATATCTGCGTGCGTAGTTAAACTGCGTTGCTTTTAGAAGCGTCAATTCAGTTGTTGCATATAGTTTAATGTCTTTATTTCGGGATTATCAAAGTAAATTATAACTCAAATTTGAGATTTTACTGGGGCACAGCAGATTTTCACTGGGGCACGTGCCCCAGTAAAAAGGGTCTAGCAACGCCCCTGCCCTGAAGCAAACCCGGCGGCTTCATAGCTGCATCCATGTTAGCACGTCTCGTTTGATGTGGTAATTTCACAGTAGGCATGGGTTCGAAGGTTCGAAGACTCGTTCTCGCCCCCCTACAGTGCAATTCGGCTAGGTATACATCCTCGCTAAAATATCAAGGTGAAAGTCATCATAGCTTGCGTAGTATAGACCCAGCTCCCAACCCAACTTTGAGAATAGATTAACGGCGATATTTTTTTTATCGCCCGATAAGAGCCTCACGTTAACGCAGCACGTTAACGCCGATAACGGCCCACCACTAGTTCAAATACACAAAAATAGTAGAAACCAAAAGAATTAGTAGGACCTGAGGATTTTTCTGAAGAACAGCAGGCAGTGTAACTGTTCAGGACAAACAAGGGACTCATGAACAACTAAACACACAGAAAGACATGCAGAACAGTTTCAGTGCAGTTTCAGTGTGTCATTTGAATACTCTAACATTCTGTTCATCACATTTTTATAAACAAAACATGCAGATGTTTTTTTTTTTTTTTGTGTGTGTGTGTGTTTTGCACACAACACAGTAACATTAGGCTCTATGTTGTGTTAATCGGCACACAATGAGTTTTAGATTATGCAAATTTAATTCACTCTCGCATAAAAACTCTCTGTCCTGCTCATTGTTGGGTGGATGTCTCATCTTGCTGAAGGCCATTTGTGCTTAATAAGACAGGATAAGTGGTTTGCGCTAACCATCAACATGTAATTACGGAGAATAATAAGCCACAAAATTCTAGGCTTTTAAGTGTTTACACGATACACACAATTAAGCTACTTTCCTGCAAGTTAGTGTCTTCGGTATGACAAAATCACATTAGTGAGCTTAGTGGGTCACCACGTGTTTCTTGAAAATTGAATAAACTCTTGTTTTTTTCTCTGACTAGATTTATGAATTGCAAACATAGCATAACATGGTAGATAAACAGTTCACAGTAAGCTACGTAAAGAAATGCACAGTCTCAAAACAATATTTAAGCTCAAAAGTTTTGTATTTTAACATATGTTTTGCTCTTTTGTGATATTAGTATCTTGAATGTGTATCGTAGCTAACATCCTGCCAACAATAATCTCTTAAGATTTCTTTGGTTGCGCCAAATTTACACTGCCCACTTGACAGCTATTGAATGACAGCTAGGCTTTCATCCAACGAACAGATGGATACCTTTCACAACAGCTTTGCTCTAAAAAGCATGCTCAGCTAAACTTAGCATTGACTAACAGTGTATTTTTGTTCTTTTCCTCCTCACCTTTAGAAGGCAGCGGTCCTCTGAGGCCAGTATTCACCAAACAGCCGGGAAGTATTGTATTCCCTCTCCATCTTAATGAGCCTAGCCGGGAGGTCACCTTCAGCTGTGAAGCCCAGGGACATCCGCCCCCATCCTACAGGTGAGATCCCAGTGTACCCATGGATTTAGGTATCAAAAAGCCAAGACAAGCTTTATTTGATCTTTTTTTTTTTTTTTTTGTCAGTGGCAGAGACAAATAGTCAATCCATAATACCCGATAAACCTGTTCAATCTAGGCTCGAGTTCAAGCGTAAGGACCTTGGAAGTTTTTCTGAGCTCTCAGCACATGTTGGGTATTTCTAACATGAAGGGAACTCTTTTTCAAACTGCCAAGGACACATTAATTTATCAAAGAGTGAAGCTCTCCATTGCCACCATTACAGAGAGCCTTTTATATTGTCGCTACAGTCCTTGATTTGACTCATCTTGAGTCAAAACCAATCTGAACTAGTCTCAGCTAGTTTGGTCTTTCTGTTTTATTTATTTATTTTTGCGGGGAAACCCACGCTGAGTCTAATTGGATTTAATTTCTCTTTGAAAAGCTGTTTTCTTCAGTCACTTCTCTTCCGTGGCTGCGCTCTTTCTTTGACTCTCTCTTGTTTTTGTGCTTGATTCCTGGTCTCTGTGAGTTTAATTGCTTTTAATCTTATTTCAACTGCAGTGTATGTGTATCAAACAACATTTTGGTTGTTAAACAAAGTGTCAATTTATGGCTTGTATTGTATTGTTTCTCCTCAATAACCATAAAAGTAACATATAGGCTGGCCACGGGTCAGAAAATAAAGGATAAGTTCACTTCCAGAATAAAAATGTCCTGACAATTAACTTAACCCATGTCATCCCAGATGTTTCTTTCTTCAGTCAAAAAAAAAAAAAGGTTTTGAGGAACTTTTTTTGAGGACTTCAAGGTCAAAGGGCTCTATATGTTCACAGCCGGGAAATAGGGTCATGTCTAGTGAAACAATTGGTCATTTTCTAAAAAAAAGAAAATTTATATACTTTTCAACCACAAATGCTTTGTAACACTGCATGTAACACAATATGTAGTCCAGTGTTCATTTATTTGATGAATAATTTTCGAAAATGAGCCAATAACGAGACAAAAACTATGACTAAAATCTATTGACATTTTCAGCGACGAATAAACACGAGATGAAAATTTTAGGAAGGGACGATTTGGGAAGAGATTCATTAAGAACGAATCTGCGGTGTGGTTAGAAATACACACAAATATTTTGAATTGTCCGTTTTGATGAGTATTCATGTAAATACCCTTGGTTACGTCTTATGTAAACGTAAACAGTTGGGAGAATATCAGACGTGTATCAGTACATAGCATCTGTGCATTCGGTTTTAAAGGGACAGCAGCCTAATTTATTTGCTATAGTCTTTATCACTAATGTTAATCAAGCAACAAAAGAAAGACAGAAAATCACTCACTGCTCTTGACTGAATCACTTTAGTAGCCCTAATAAATATGTCTGCTTGAAAGAATGAAGAATGTGGAAAGCAAGTTGTTATAAAGAATGCATAATTAGCCTATATAACCATTGAGATTTTAGAATTTAAAATTTACTGTAGATTTTGTAGACTAAAATCTTAAGATATTTAGTTGACTAAAGCTAAACTTAAACTAAAACAATTCATATGACTAAAATATGACTAAAACTAAATGCCATTTTAGTCAAAAGACTATGACTGAGACTAAATCAAAATTTGCTGTTTGAATTAACACTGATGTAGTCACATTGGAAAGGTCATATGTGATATAGGCGAAAGTAACGATCTAGTGTTTAAAAAGCGAGTGTGCAAAGAAAGTCAAACACCCTTTACAAACACCCTTTACAAAAAAGGTAAAACAATGATGTCTGACTATTTTGAAGTTGGAGGACAGAATCCCCATTGAAGTCCACTATATGGAGAAAAATGTATTTCTTTTTGACTGAAAAAAGAAAGACATGAACATCTTGGATGACATGGGGGTAAGTAAATTATCAGTATTTTTTTTATTCTGGAAGTAAACTAATCCTTTAACCAGGGCTTAGGACAAAATGCAGCTGCACACTCAATTAAACTATATCCAATTACGGCTGTTGCAAACAAAAAGAAAATGTAATTAAAATTGTTGACTGCAGCATTAAATTTAGATCTGCTCACCGTTGCACATTATAACCAATTGCACACAACTCTGTTGAGTTTATGAACGCAACGACCAATCAGAGGCATTCAGATGAGTCACAGCTGAAATGCTAGAGTTTCAAACAGTACGCACTCTTGCTGACTGAATTCTACTCTCTCGCAAATTCTGTCATCATAAACAACAAAGTGCAGATCTATGTATGATGTAAGTAAGAGATTCATTCAGTGAAAGTGTTACAGCTTAATTAGTTACTTAGAATGTGTTCATTAAATTATGATCAAGTTAGATACAAATCCAGTCGTATTTAAAATGTATATTGACATGACACCCATATCTGGTATTTGCCTTAGGGCCCATCTACACGGAGATGTGTTTAGCTGTATACGTAAAAAAAATGTATCAGCGTTTTGTTCAGATGGATCTGGCATTTTGGGAGGTTGTGTTGGGTTTGCATAAACCGTAAAAGATTTATGCACATAATTCTGCTCTGTGGCAGAATTACAGCACCACATACTGGTCTGGCATGTGTAGTACATCATTTTGAGTCAGTTTGAAGGGTCTTGTGTGTACGCAGATATTTCTTGAGACGATGCTGTTTACATAATTTTTTTTTAGAAAGAAGAAAAAAGATTGAATAGTGAAATTTTTGGCTTTGTGTGGTTGAGCCATATAAAGACCGGTTTTTGATGTGTGTTAGTAATAGATTACACTAAAATTAAGCTATTTTTAGCCCTACCCTTAGGTTCACCTTCCAGTAAGAAACTTTTAATATTACAAAGA
>NC_133378.1:4160813-4200813 GCF_049309525.1 Garra rufa | reverse complement strand
GGTGCAGAGGACTTGCCGTGGGACTGCCAGACTCCATCGGTGCCCTGGCTGGAGGATCCCTCACCATCGCCTCCAGCCTCAGAGTCCTGGACTCCGCCTCGGCCCTCCGACCCTGCGGCTCCACCCCGGCTCTCTGCTCCCTCGTCTCCGCCGTCGGCCTACCAGCTCCACCGGGCTCCATCGTCCCTCCGGCTCCGCCCTGGTCAGTCATCGCCCCACCTTCGTCTCTGGACTCTACTCCTCCGGCTGCGCCTCGCCACTCCGTCCTACCGGCTCTGTGGACCTCCTCCCTCCCGCGGGCACAGCCTCGGTCCTCTGTCGCTCCGGCTCCACCGCGTACCTCCGGACCTCCATCTCCGCCTTGGTCGCCAGAGCCTTGGGTTCCGTTTTCCGTTTTCCATCCCTAACTGTCACATAGGTATTTGGAGCGTCTGGAAGCCGCTCCTAGGTGGGGGGCTCTGTCACGATTTGAGCCTCCGTCGCCCTGAGATCACAAACTCTTGCACTACACATCATGGACTTCAGCCCCCACAAGCCACTGCACCTATCACTGCTCACACCTGCAGCTCATTCACACACACACACACCTGCAGCTCATCACACAGACTGGTTATAAGCCACTCACATACACAGCTTCTTCGCGAAGTCTTGTATTGCCCCGGCTACATTCTGAGCGTTTCTTTCCGTGTTTGATTTCCTGTGTTTTGATTCCTGGACTCCCTCTTGTGTGTGATTCTCGCTGCCTGCCCCGACCTTTCTGCCTGTGTTTGACTACGATTTCTGCCTGCCCCTGTGTTTGTTTGCCTGTATTAATAAATGCTGCAAATGGATCCGCTCGTCTCAGTCCGACCTCTGTGACAGTGTGCTTTTTGGTATGGATCACCAGAAGTAATTCTCATGATACAAAATGCAATTCACGACATATTCATTAAGATAATTATTTTAAATTGAGCTCAACTCATTGTCTTCCAGTGCACTCCTCACTGCTATCTATTCCTTATTACCTTCAGGAATCATTCAATTTCAAGAATAATACGTCTCATAAAAGCACATTTTTAAATAATTGCGTAATAATGGATGATATTGATGATAGTCAGTGATTCATTAGTGGGAATGACCTACTGAATAAAGCTCTATAGAGACATGAACACTGCTACTGTAGGACTCAGTCCAAAAATAGAGTTCAACCTGAGACAAAACATGACAAACTATAACAAAATCAACCAAAAAGTGCTTTCAAAACTGGTTCATAATAGAGGCTAAATCAGACTGATGCCAGAGCTGCACATTGCCTCTTCATATTCAACTTCTTCGCTACAGCTTGGTGTGGTTGCATAATAAACACACTGGT
Source organism: Garra rufa (assembly GCF_049309525.1). NCBI lineage: Eukaryota > Metazoa > Chordata > Actinopteri > Cypriniformes > Cyprinidae > Garra > Garra rufa. The sequence continues at coordinate 4,199,462 of NC_133378.1, read as the reverse complement.
TGAGAACTAGCTGTATTTGCTTGCATGAACAAGTACTTGTCAGTCCATTCTATTTGGAGCTGATGGTTTTCACAGTCTATTTGAGATTTTGACTTTTTTGGTTTGGAGAATGACATGTTGACAGTGTAAAGGCACAACAATGATTTTAAAAGTGGGACCGTTTTTTGGTCCAACTTTACATTAGGTGGCTTTAACTACTATGTACTTACATTTAAATTATTAAAATGGTACAATGTACTTATTGTGTACATACATGTTTTTTAAAACCTATATGTAATTACATTTGTGAACCAACCCTTACACCCTAACCCACCCTGAAACCTACTCATACCACCAAACCTGTCCCTAACCTTACCCATATCCCACCTTAATAGAAGCAAAAGTGTTTTGCAATGCAATATGACCACATTAAGTGCATTGTACTTATTTTCTTATGTAAGTACATAATAATTAAGGCCACCTAATATAAAGTGTGAGCAAAAAAAAACTACTTGTTCTTGAAAGAAAGCCTTTGTCCACCATGTTTGACAAAAAAATAAATTGCAGTGACATTGTGGGCACGTTTTATTAGAATGACATACAAAACCATGTATTTACCCTTTCAAAAAAAAAAAAAAAGGAAAATCCTTCAATTGCATTGCTCAACCTTGCAGAAGACATTCAGTATAATGAATGCATTAAAGTGGTTGAAGATTATGTCCGTTGCTGTAAAGTGCTTCAACCTTGTGCTGAGTTCTGACAAGATCTGTGGACCAGGGCCGTGCACAGACCTTTTGAGGGGCATGTGCTGAAACTGAAAAAAGGGCACCCCCCCCCCCAACCCCTCCACCACCAAAAAAATAACACACAATAATATTCTTATATTTAATTAGTATTAATAACTTTTATACAGATAATATATACATACATCAGCACATTCAGCAGATAGCCATAAAATCTAAATAAAAATGTTTATAATATATTTTACCTAGCTGACAAGGATCACTCGGTTGCTTTGTGTCAAACTCAAATGCAGTTACACCGCGGGTTTTTTGACCAGCGAATGTGTGCAATTTGTCCATCATTAAAACGACGACATCACATTACGTCAACATCACACCGGTGTGGTGATGCATATGAACCTTTATAGACATACTAGTGTTTATTTCATAAAGACAACGTTTCATTTATTCAAACAACAAGATATTTTACCGTTATAAGACGAAGACATTCATCTGCTTCTGCTCTATGACTCTGACTGACGTGCTGTAACAAACTTACCTAAGTTCGCGGCGCTCAAGGGGCGGAGTTGTGAAGTTTGACTGACAGTTTGAGCGGTTCTAAGAGATGCGCTTTTTAATGCCTTTAATTGGTTAAATATTTGTTAAAAAGACAAACAGACGTAAAGGGTTATCAATAGCAATGATTTATAAAAATAAAAAACTCCCCAAAAAAAGGGCACTTCCGAGTGTATGTCACAGTCTGGATGAATGGAGGAGTGGAGATGGATGAGGAGAACCGGATTAAATGACTAAAAACAGTTTTATTACAGTTTTTTTCAGTCGCTAACAAGCGTTTGTCCAAACAGTTGTCACATTTTCAAAACTCTAAACACAATTAGCACAGCATCGGTCTTTTATGGCCATACCATTCACAAATTTCATGTCGTTTTCACCCAATATGCAGTCAGTGAACACATTTCCACAATGCTTACATTTTCTTAACAGACAAGCTATATCTCCCAACAAAATTGTGGATTGTTTTTGTAGTATTTACGAATGTTAACACACAACATCCCACAATAGCAAAAACAATATTCCAAACCTTAGATACAGTATAAAAACCTCTGCTTCTGCAATGATATCAGTTCAAAAACAATATCAATATCAAAAATATATCTCAGCTGATAATAAACAAACAATTAAATAACTGACACACAGCTGATTTATGTTGGGTAAATTGGGCCAACCACAGCAGATTCCAGTCTGGCTTACACTCAGAGGCAGTGGTTATTTTTTTTCTATTACATTTACACTTATACAGTAAAATGAGGACTTTGAGGAGTGATGTTTTGGAAACAGGGTTGGGGTCAATTCAGGAATGAACTCAACAATTTCAATTCAAAGAAGGAAATGGAATTGGAATTCAACAACAATTACAGGAAACAGAATTGGAATTACAGGATGTGGAATTGAATTCAGGGAAATTCCACTGAATTCCATTTATTGCTGTTTCTGAGCATCTATTTGTGATTGCATTTAGAGACATACATTTAAACTTTATTTATGATGCTTTACAAATACCAAGTAATGTATGAAATAGAGTTGATCAAATGCAAGTAAATAAAAATTTAATTGAATAACAGTGGTGATAAGTTTCTGTATGTACTGTACATTCAATATATGATTACCACATAATATATGTCTCAACTCACAAAAAATTTTTTTGTCATGTTCATTCATGTATTTCATTCACTTTTTATTGCATCGAATTATCATCATTTCCTGAAATTTGGCATGTGAAATGACCAAGCTTAACATACTAAACATACAGTAATTTATATTTCTTTTATGTGTTTATTGTTTATGTGATTTACAATATTTAATGTACTATAAACTAGCAACTCAAGTGGAATTTAATGGAATTTATTTGATTTCAATTCAGCCTCCTGACATTCCAATTCCAAATCCAATTCCATTCCAATTTACCATTCATTCTCAATTCAATTCATGAATGGCCCCAACCCTGTTTGGAAACATGTGGCCTAACCCTGAAGATCGCAGAGAGTAGATACAGTAATTTTGTGCTTTTTTTTAGACCCCCCCCCCCCCCCCCTTTTTTTTTTTTAATCTGGGCTTTTTACTGTTGTTATTTTTTCTTCTTTTTTTCTTTTTTCTTTTTTGTTCAGAATGCTCTTGTGTGTTTCATGGATATTTTGTTCACTGTAAGCAATACTGTAAAACTTTTTCTGTTCTATCATACCGTGTTTCTACTGTACCTCCTGTAATAAACAGAAAAAGAAATGTATTTGCTTTTTACTGGAATGCTTTTAATGTGAACATTACTGTACATGTGGACATACAGTTCCCAACCAAGAAATGTAGTGCCTAAACGGTGGATTGCATATTTTGCATGCAAATACCTGTAAAACTGAAACATAAAAGTCTATGCAGTTTTTGAAATGTCAACAATAGCCAGTATTTTGAAACCTGGTGTACTTTGATTGACTGCATGTACCTTGTGAAGTGAAAACAAGTGATATTCTTTGACAGAATAATTTCATTTTGAGTCAGATTTCCAGTGTTTTGGTAAATTTAGTGTGTGCAGAGAAAGATGTGTTCTGTTTTGAAATGAAGAGTTAGTATATATTTAACAAAATGTATTTTTGAGAAGAAAATTATCCATTTGGCCAGTTGTGTTTTGTAGGTGCGAGTCTGTGTTAAAAGTTTAGAAAAAGTATCTGAAGTATGGGTAAGCGCTTGTTAGCGATTGAAAAAAACTGTAAACAAAACACTGAAACTAATACAAACAAACAAAAACCGGGAGCAAGCAATGAACATGTGTAACAATACATCGACAGACACTGGGGAGTGAGCAGACACAGACTTTATACACAGAAACATGGGCGTGGTCACAAACAAGATAAAGACATGACGAGGGGGAAATACAAATATGGGCAAGACTAAACCAAAAGGACTAAACCAAAAGGGGGAGAACAAGGACTAAACCAAATGAACTAGAAACATAGGGGAAAAAACACTTGGGAAACAGAACAGAACAGGACAAAACACAGACATAATCCTGACAGTGTAATTATAAAAAGGGCATGTGCTCTGCACAGGTTGAGCCCTACCTGTGCACGTGACTGCTGTGGACTATATAAATCTGATGTGTCATCCTCAGGGAAGTTTGTTTTATTTACTTTTTATAAGATGTTGTGATAGATTTTGAAGAGATATTTTGATCTTTGAACCGCTGTTTCAAATTACAGATAAACACTGAGAAACATGCTGCTATTTATATAGAAATTCAAGCTTCCAGTCTTTTGGAATGCATAATACAAAATCTATAACATCTTACATAAATGTAAATAATTCTAGTGATGCTACATGATTCAAAAGCCATGAGCTACTTTTCCCCCTTTAAAAAAGACACAGCTTCGAGGTTCATGAGTCATTAACAGGCCCACGTGGAATCTGCACAAACAGAACTCTGCAGAAGATTCCATTGACTTTCAAAGATTCGGAACAGTTCAAACAAAATTCAAACATTATTTGCTCTTTGTTTGTTTATTTAAGGATTATTTCCCTTTCAGAACAAACATTTCCTGATAATTTACTCACCCCCATGTCATCCAAGATGTTCATGTCTTTCTTTCTTCAGTCGAAAAGAAATTAGGTTTTTGAGGAAAACATTCAAGGATTCTTCTTGCTTCACGATGCCATAGAGGAATCTTTTTGTTTAAATGGTTCCATAAAGAACCTTTAACATCTGAAGAACCTTTCTGTTTCACAAAAGATTCTTTGTGGTGAAAAAGAAGGTTCTTCAGATTATAAAAAGGTTAGAAAGAGATGGTTCTTTAACGAACCTTTGACTGAATGGTTCTTTGTGGAACAAAAAATGGTTCTTCTATGGCATCACTGTGAAGAACCTTTTAAAGCTCCAGCTTTCTTCTAAAGCAGCTTCAAAAGCCTTTACACAATCCCAGCTGAGGAATAAGGGTCTTATTTAGTGAAACGATCGGTCATTTCCAAAAGAAAATGTAAAACGTATATACTTTTAACCACAAATGCTTCTCTTGCACTACCTTTGCATCCATGACTTAATGCATTGTGTAATCACATTGTAAATAACAATGTCTTCATCTGTGTACTCCAGTTAACAAGGTAGGGTCTTATTTTCTAAAATTGTTTAAAGTTCAGAAATGTTTTGAGTCCCCCCTCTCTTTCCTCACAATGGTTTGGTCCACTGCCTGCTTTCCCCCTTAACCTATACACACACGAGTCCGGTGGGAGAGTGCAAAGTTCTTCAGTAGTTATGTGTAAGTAACTTAAATTGTCAAGGTTATTTTATTCATTTGTTATACAAATGAGGGTGGATCTTTAATAAATTGGTCATGACAAAACATAATGATATTCAATGTATTTTTCTTGTCACCCACTACAACTAACACGGCGATAAGCCTGTGTGTGAACTGATATTAGGCTAATAGTTTTGCTCAATCTGATGTTAAATGGCAGATGCTGCGGTTGAATATCTACACTGCCCTCCAAAAGTTTGGAAACACCCCTGGCAAAGGGTGGTTTTGGACGATATCAGCATAGCATGAATCATCTTTGGGCAATCCTTTAGGAGGCTTGGAGTAATATATCAAGTCAATGTTTGAATAAGCTGACAGCTCGGATGCCCAGATTATGCAGAGCTGTAATAGCTGCTAATGGTGAATAAAATATTATTATTTTTTTCTATGTATAATTTGTTTTCTATGTAATGAAATATGTTTTCGTAGTTTGTGTTGTCCCTTATCAGTGCAACATTATCACAAATTAAAAAGGATTCATCCCAATATTGTCCAAAACCCCACTTTTCTAGGGCGTTTCCAAACTTTTGGAGGGCAGTGTAAATAAGAGACGTCCTCAGTCCCACACTCTTAAAAATAAAGGTGCTTTAAAAGGTTCTTCACAGCGATGCCATAGAAGAACCATGTTTGGTGCCACAAAGAACCTCTCAGTCAAAGATTCTTTAAAGAACCATCTCTTTCTCACCTTTTTATAATCTGATGAACCTTCTTTCACCTCAAAGAACCTTTTGTGAAACAGAAAGGTTTGCAGATGTTAAAGATTCTTTATGGAACCATTTAAACAAAAAAGGTTCTTCTGAAGCTGAGCAGAGCATTTGTGGTTATAAATAGGGCTGGGAAAACTAATCGATGCATCAGAAATTAAGAAATTATTCTGCATCGATTCTGAGATTTTCCAAATGCATCGCAATTCTCTCTGGAATCGATTCTAAGCTTAGTTTCATACTCTGCTTGCTTCCAAATGCTTACACACACACACACACACACACGAACCTAAAATTATTATTCGTAAAGTTTAAAAAGGTTGAAGCGAATGCAAATTCGTGATTAAGCCGGATGCACAAGTGCTCTTCTTCGTGAGCATTTTATTGTGCTGTTAAAAACTAGCTCAGAGCGCCATCTGTTGTTAAAAATTAAGCTTAGAATCAATTCCAGAGAGAATCACCATGCATTCAGAAAATCTCAGAATCAATCCACAAAATGGTATGCAGCCCTAATTATAAAGTATATTTTATTTATTTATTTTTCAGAAAAATTACTTATCGTTTTACTAGATAAGACCCTTATTCCTCTGCTGGGATTGTGTAGAGCCCTTTGAGGCTGCATTGAAACTGCAATGTGGACCTTCAACCCGCTGATCCCAATTGAAGTCCACTATATGGAGAAAAATCCTACAATGTTTCATCAAACAACTTTTTTTTTTTTCGACTGAAGAAAGAAAGACATGAACATTTTGGATGACATTTGGGGGTGAGTAAATTATCAGGAATTTTTATTGTAGAACTAAACTAATTGACAAAGCTTTCAAAATAGTTAAACTGCTGTACTATTAACATGCATAGTACTCAGACATTTTAACCTGTGAATGCATTCTGCAGAATTTTACAAAAATGAGCACAGAAAATACTTCTAAAATCTCTTATAGTAATTGACAAACAATGTGTGTGGTGTGGTTTTTGGCTTTTGATGTTTGAAAAAATGAATATAATAAAAACCTCCAACAGTAGTTCATCTCAACAGAGCCGTCTTAGACTGTTTAATGTAAACTTAACAAAATGTGACATTTCACTTCTCTTTAATGAAACATGACACACTGATTAAGCAGGCCTAAATGAGAATGGAAAGGCGTAAAGTCGAGGAACAGCTGCTAAAAGGCTGATACAGCCGCTGATTTTGATCTCTGATGGCATGTATCAGCATATTCCTGAAATTGAAGTGAGGATGCAGAACTGCATTTTGAAGTGAAGAAAGTGATTTAAAATGGAATGGAATTCAAAGAATTATAATTTCTGTCAGGACAGTTTCCCTCACATAACACACAGCTTAGTGACTTTCATAATACAGCATAGTCTTGAAACATATATGCTTAATAAAATTATGAATAAGGCTTAATAAGTTGATATCTATAAGTACAGGAGTCAGTTATTTATGAATAAAGGGCTGAATGCCCATTCATTTCATTCAGAGGTTTTTTGAAAATAAATTACATCTAAATAAATGGCTGTTTTGACAGGCCTGAGCTTATTATTCAACATATCAGGAAATAAATAGGCACAATTAATAATATATTTATTTAAGCGCTATTGCATAACCTTCAAAATAAGCCTCAATTTATTCTCTTGTGGGCCAGTTCAATTCAAATGTACACTCATTAAATGAAAAGGAGCCTGAATTTTGCCTAACCCTGAGGGATATTTTATTTTCTCATTAATTCATGAGATACTTTAAAATGAATAGGTTTTCTAAATGTCTTTTCTTTTAAAGGAGAATAATACTGCTCAGTTTAGCAGGCACTTTCCCCAACTTTGACCCAATAAGAAATGTGCCTTAAACACCGAGGACATTTTAAACCTGATATCATGTTTTTAATCTATTATTGATGCATCTTCTAACACTTTTTACGACTCAAAAAGTCTTTTCATATCCCTCCCACAATCTTTCCACGGGATGTGGTGTTTGCTTTCATCTGTGCTGATGAACTGACAGCAGATGAAGTGATGTGAAGTTTGTGTTGCGTCACAGCGGGGATGTGAACGCGAGCGGCTCCACACACGTTGACGCGTGGCGCAGTGTGGAGTGGATCCGCGCATTCACCTCTGTCTGTGAGGCTGAACTGAGGATACTCCATGCGTAACGCGTTTGCTTTACTTTTCATTTGCCTTACAGTAATCCAGCCGGGTATCATCAGCACGTTTTACCGTTTCTTAAGGAGTATCGTGGATTTCCGGAGGCAGAAATAATTCCTCTGTGGCAGTTGCACTTGTGAAGCGCGCTCGTCTCGTATCTGGCATCGTGGAATGGCTGGAGAGATGCTGCTGTTACAGTGGCAGACGCGAAGAGGCTGAAAACTGTGGGAAGTCAAACAGGTAAACGAGTTTGAGACAGAACAACACTAATAGTTGAGGGCTATTTAAAATAAGTAGAAAAGGTACATGGCGCATTATATCTAGATCATACTGTATATTACTCCGCAGCTTGTTCTTTTATGGGCTGTGAGAAATGTTTGTCATTTTTTGTAATTACACGAGTTATACGATTTCTCATAGACCAATCACTGAAGCAAATTATAAAATAGATAAATGTTCTTAGTTTCTGTTATTATGTTTATAGCGAATGCTTTTTATGTAAGTGGACGCATTTTCCAAATTGCCTCTCGACGTAAAAATAAAGGCAATTAAAACCAGATGGGTTTTAAAGTCTGATGCCATATACAGTCGGTACCAAAGAAAATAATTCTAACATCCATAAAGTAGTTTATATTCTCTATTCTTTAGAAAACTAACTATATAAAGAACTCACAACCAAAAAACTGTTCTGAAGAGCTGTTTTAATCTTTAAAGAACCAATATCTGATTCAAGAACCATTGAGGAACCTTTAGTTTTTGCTATTGCAAACTCATCATTCAGATTAAGAATTACAATCTCCATTCCTCTCTTCATTTCATTAATATTGCATAATTAGTCCACATTCTTAGATTCTCTATTCTTAGATTCTCTGCTCTCCATTTTTCACAACCACTTTTGGTCAGTGAACCTCAGCAACATCAACATCTGTCCAGATGGACCTCTCTCAGTTGTCCATCTGTGAATGAATTATAAAATATAGGACTTGGAAGAATCGGTTGGAACCTATTTCAATCTATCACAGTCTAAAATATTTGTGGAATGTCATTAGAAATCTATCCTGTCTGCCAAATTTCTATTCCACTTGTGTTTATGATGCCACTAGAGACTTGGGTAGAGAGGAACCATCTATTTAATGATGTAAAAAAAATGCAATTAAAAACTTTGCAACCATTTTTGAAGCAATATTGATCGGATTATATCTTTGTTTGTTTGTTTGTTTGAATGGACTAACTGACAAACTGTCTTCCCTCATGGACAAATCTCATGCTTCATTTCGATCAGATGCTTCTCTCATATTAAAGTTGTATTTTTCTTGACAATGTGCTTGATTTAAGTCTTTCACAATGCCTCATCTCCCATAGTAGTAGTATTTTGAAAATTAGAAAAGCGGTAATATTAAATCCAGCCTTGCAATCACATAAGACAATGCATCTGATTTCCTTTTTAAAAAATCATTTGTCATTATATGGTTTTAGGTGTTACACCTGCATTTTAATCTGAGTAATCGCAATCTTCATATAATTAGAATCTCTAATAGAAGTGTTTGTTTGGTTTTATTTTCTTGAGACTTGATATACAGCAGAAGGCGGTGTATGTTTAATTCAGGTGTTGTTTTGTAGAAAGTATAAATTCCAGAATAAAAATGAGTACTCATTCATACATAGCAATCATTTGCACTAGAAGTAGAGGCAGTTTATGCTGCACTCTGCTGGCTTGTCAGAGAATAAAAAAAACATTGGATGATTTCTCAAAGCATCATTAGGGAAGCCAGATTGTTTGCACACACCTCTGTGTTGATGCAAGTCAAGAGGGAAGCGACAAGCAGGAAGGCTTGTCTTCTGTGACTTATTACATTTTCCCCCTTCTCCCAGCATTGCTTGTTGAGTCATAGAGAGCTGATGTTTATATGCAGCAGGTCGAGGCTGAAGTGTGAGATATGGCGTACCTGCTGGATGCGTGCTTCAAATCTCTGCACCAGCAATTTCACAGCCAAATAATACAGTTTTTGTCAGAAACGGCATGAATAGTTTCAGTCTGAGCACACAGCTCTGTCATTAAAGAGAGAGAATAAAGGAATATCCAGGGTCCCATGTCACAGCTGCTGTCGAAATACTACAGCAAATAATTTGAGTTCATCCCTATGCTGGTAAAAACAAGCAAAAAATTGTGCTGATGCATATAAACGTATAATGTAAGTCTAGTTTGCTTGTATACTTGACCCATAGACATCCATTATACAGGAGACAGTGGTATAATATGAATAGAAGTGTGAATGCAAACCAGCCAAGTCTCTGTGGTGCTTCATTCAAAATTCAGTCATATCCAGCTAGAAAAATCTTGTAACTGTGGTTTCTTGGCTCTTTTGGATGCTGAACATTAATTTTTCATTCACACCCTGTAGATTAGAGTTCAGTTGGAGTGCACAATACCAGCTGGAGAATTTTTACACGCTCCTCGACCGTGTTGTCAACCGCTGCTCTCAAATGTTCGTGTCAGCTGAGGTTTTAACAACACCACAGTTCATTTTGCACTCTAACGGGACTGGTTGCCTATAGGTGAAATCATGCTTGGGTTTACAGAGAAACTCAAAGATGGTGTTTGTGGATCAAGTGAAGTCAAGGGAACCAGATAAAAGATTTAGAGTGTTACTTTCTACCCGAGATCGTGGCAGAACTGGGAAGAGTGGGTGTCTGTCTCATTTATGTTTAAAAGGTAGAGAAACGCGCATACTGTACATCTCGTGTGAATCCCATGAAGAGCAGAGTGGAGATTCTATTAATACAGACTTCATTGAAAAATTGATGGATTTCTAGACAGAGGTAGCACCAAGGTCAACCTCACCGTGGGCACTTGCTTTAAAGCCAGACACGGCTTGCTTTCCGGAGTCTTGCTCTGAGACGTGTTTTGTGGTGGACGAATGGAAGTTCTGTGCCTTATTCTTGCTCTCTTTTGTCCGACTGCAGTGCAAATGTGAATGTCTGCAAATATTCCAGACAGATCCCATTTTTGAAGCATAAAGCATGCCATATTTTGGCTTTTATTATGGCATCAAGCAGAATTTAAAGGACAAAGAAATTCTCTGTGGGCTCATTTTCAGCTCAGACTGTTGGCTGTGAACGCTCCGTCTGCAGCATTACAGCGAGACATATATTGCATGTCATGTGCGGAGCTTTGAAATGCATCCACAAGCCATAATGGATGAACCGCCAATCACACAGACAAAGCAAACATTTGAAAGGCCTGAATCCTATGGTAGAGATACGTTTTTACAAAGGCCTGTGATAGTTACGCTGTCATTTTCTAGGTGTATGTTAGAGACATTTATTGATTTCACATGGACACACAATAGATGGTTAATGATGCTTTTTCATGTTTTTGTGTCCACAGATTTGTAACATGTGGATGCCTGAGTATTATTTAATTTTTACAGTGAGTCAAAGTTTGGCCTGGTCAATCTGCTCCTGCTGTTAGAAAATGGCATATGGAAGGCCAATTCCAGCAGTGAATGACTTTTTATGTCACAATTCTGACTTTTTTTTCTCACAATTTCAAATCTACATTTCGCAATTATAACATTATTATTTTTTTTTTTTTCAGAATTGTGTGATATAAACGCACAATTCTGGGAAATTTAATCAGAATTGCGAGATATAAACTCACAGTTGCGAGAAAACATTCAGTTGCAATTCTGACTTTATTCCTTGCAATTGTGAGTTTATATCCCACTATTGTGACTTTATAACTAGCAATTGTAAGTTTATATCACACAATTCTGAGAAAAAAAAACTTACGCAATTCTGACTTCATAAATCGCAATTGCGAGTTTAAATTTTCCAATTCTGAGGAAAAAAGTCAGAATTGTGAGTTTGTAGTATGCAATTCTAAGTAAAAAGATAGAATTACGAGAAATATGTCAGAATTTTGAGATATAAACAAAAAGGTAAGAATTGCACAAACTCGCATTTGTGAGAAAAAAAGTCAGAATTTTCAGATATAAACTCACAATTGCGGAAAAAAGTCAGAATTGCAAGAGACAAACTCGCATTTGCAAGACAAAAAAAAGTCAGAATTGCAATTTCTCACAATTGTGAGTTTATATCCCGCTGTTCTGACTATAACTAGGACAAAATTCAGAAGTGCGTGTTAATATCTCGCAATTCTGACTTCATAAATCGCAGTTGCAAGTTAAAATTTTACAATTACAAGAAAAAAAGTCAGAATTTTGAGATATAAAATCTGAATTGCAAATAAAAGTTAGAAATGCAAGATTCAAACTAACATTTGTGAGAAATTCAGAATTGCTCATTTTTATCTCGCAAATTGATATAACTGACTTTATTTATTGCAATTGTGAGTTTATATCTTGCTATTCTGACTTTATAGCTAGCAACTGTGGGTTTATATCACACAATTTTGAGAAAAAACTCAGAATTGCAAGATAAAAAAATGGCATTTGAGAGAAAAAAGGTCAGAATTGAGAGAAAAAAGTCAGAATTTTGAGATAAACAATTGCAAAAAAAGTCAGAACTGCAATTTCGAGAAAAATTCAATTCTGACTTCATTCTCGCACTTGTGAGTTTATATCCCACTATCCTGACTTTATAACTAGTGATTGTTTATATTACATAATTCTGAGAAAAAAGTCAAAATAAATCTCATAATTCTGACTTCATAAATCGCAATTGCGAGTTTAAAACGTACAATTCTGAGGAAAAAAGTCAGAATTATAAGAGAAAATTTGAATTTTGAGATATACTCACAATTGCAAAAAAAAAAAAAAAAATCAGAACTGCAAGATACAAATTCACAAGTGCGAGAAATAAAGTCAGAATTGCAAGATAAAAATGCGCAATTCTGACTTTATTTCTCGCACTTGTGAGTTAATACAGGACCCACTATCCCGACTTTAAAGCAATTGTAAGTTTATATCACACAATTCTGAGAAAAAAAAAAGTCTCGCAATTCCAACTTCAGAAATTCTGATTGTTCAAATTGTACAATTCTGGGGAAAAAGTCAGAATTGTGAGTTTGTATTATGCAATTCTAAGAATAAAGTTAGAATTATGAAAAAAAAAAAAAAAAAGTCCCAGTTTTGAGATATAAACTAAACTAAATTGCAAGAAAAAAAAGTCAGAATTGCGAGATACAAACTCGCATTTGTTTGAAAAAATGTCAAAATTGCGAGAAAGTTCATATCCCGCTATTTTGACTTTATAACTGTAGTAACTGTGAGTTTATATCACACAATTCTGAGAAAAAAAAAGTTTTTGTATTTTTTCTCAGAATTGAGTTTGCATTACACAATTCCCAATTGCAAGAAAAAAGTCAGAATTGACAAGAAGTCGTAGTTACCTTTTTCATTGTTTATTCAGTGGCGGAAATGGGTGGAAAAAAAAAAGACTTCTATTCATTGACAGCTACTGAATAAAAGTCAATTATTTTGCAAAATAAGATTTTAGTAACATATTATTTGCAGCTGTCTGAGATGAACAGCAATGCTGACACTAACTCTCTCAAGGAATTTTGTACTTCTTTATATGTGATAGATAAAGGATGTTCTCCTAAAAGACTTCACTTGGTTAAGTAAAGATGTGTGGCTATCATGACACTTGCTGGCTGGATACTACTTTAATCTGCCCTGCTAATAAGTCTTCAGTTGGTGATCATTCAAGCATTTTATTTTTGTATGAGTAATAAATTCAAATTTGTTGTGCTGCGTAAAGCACCTGCTTATTGGATGACCATTGTGAGGTGAAGCCCCATTGAACATGGCCAATTTCAGCTCTTGCCATTTGCACTTGGAAGTGATTTAGGAAAATAAATAGTAACGTTGCCATATGGTACTAAAGCTAATCAAGAATATCATTTTAGAAATTATACCATGGATAACACAACCTATTAAAATATCATATGAAATTAGAGACAGCTTGCAAAACAATGTTCAACAAAGTACACCCAAGCTGTTTTCATTTTTACAACATGTTAAAGTTAATGTTGTAGTTGCAGTCCTTGAAATTGATTGGTGAGGCAGAGTTCCAAAAGCGCTGATGTGGTTTATGGGGGTCGCACACCGGACGAGAAACGCAGCGCAACATCGCGTCGCGCCGAGGACAGCTGGAGGTATCGCACACCGGACGCGCACATTCTATACGCGTCAGCTCATTTTTCAGTGAAGTTCTGAACTGCAAGTGACGGTTGTGACCTTGTAAATCCAGTAGGTGGCAGTCAAAGACAGTGAATGTAATTACGACAGGCAAATGTTACATAGGACTTTAGATTTTGCGTATGAAAAAAATTTATTGAGAAAATAAAATTTGAATGAATTATATAGGTTTACATTTTTTTCAAGCTGTAAACCTAATGTAAGTAGTATTTTGCAGCAGTGGTATCTTGTTTTTTAATCTAATAGGACGATTTGAGACAAATATGATGTTATTTAATATAAAACTATGCAGATGGCGCTCTGTGGCGCGGCAGAAATTTGAACAGCTTCCTGAGTCGTAGCTGGGCGCCGCGGACAGACGCCGAAAGGCGCCGCCGGTGTGCGTATGCTCATAGAAAACTATGTGTTCGAATTTTCGACGCGTTCGGTGTGCGACCCACTTGAGTCATGTGACGATTATGGCTCATCCACCATTTTTTTTTATACTCTACATCCATACATGGTAAGGATCATATCCAGTGATCAACATTTTTTTCTTGCTATCTGTTTACGTGTCAGCCACATGAAGTAGGACTTTTCACTTTTTTTTCTCTCTCTCTGCTAGCTGACATGTTCAAGAGCATTTGCGTTATTTTGGGGATTTTCAGGCACTCTTTCTGCAGATTACATTAGCTGCATTTCTAGTACCCTTCAAATTGTGCAAATTGAAATTGATCTGAAATTGGGTCTCCCAATAGAAGCAAAAATATATCACAAAAAAGTCGGTATGCTCGCATGAGGTGGTTTTTCAGAAAATTTTGCAAAACTACACTGGAAACACATTCACATTTACAGGTCACATTGCATACATAAAAAGCTCTTTAATGTTTGATGTTAAAAGTTCTTTAAAAACACCTCATACATGGCCAAGGTTTTCCTTGTCATCAAAGGGTTAGTTCACCCATAAATCAAAATTTGCCCTTTATTATCCTAGGTGTATATGACTTCCTTCTTTCAGAATCCAATCGAAGTTATATTAAAAATTATCCTGGAATTTGCAATCTTTAGAATTGCATAGACGGGTGTTTCTCTCCATCAGTCCAAAACAAGTCCAATAAAGTGCATCCATCCATAATAAAAAAAGGTGCCTCACATGGCTCCAGGAGGTGAATAAAGGCCTCCTGTAGTGAATCGCATGGATATGGATGACCTCTTATTTACACTGCACACGTCTGCAGAGCATTACGGATCTGTCACGACCACCGGTGTCAATGCTTGTGTTTATACCAGCCACACTGTGGCACATTTCGCACTGCTTTGCTAAAGATAATGCCTAAGTCTCTTTCGATTAAAAGAAATGGCTAGTGTGGTCACTGCGATACTCATAAACCTATCGACATCCGTCACCATGTCCAAATTACGTTTTATTCACATAACATAGGTTTATGAAAACACTATCATTTAGCAAAATCTGTAATGGAAACACAGCTATTGTTACACCAGTAGGTAGGGAAAAGTGGCTTTGTCAGGTGACTTTATGAGTGAGTCATTGAATTGTCCACTTAAACAGTTTCATCCAAAACAGTATGACTGTATCCAAAATACAAATTACCATACAATCTCATTGTCAAACTCACTATTATCTACATTCCTCTACTGATATAGTACACTGAATGAGTATAATGATAAAAACCTGTGAATTTGAACACTGAGAGTGCTAGAAGTGCTATGGATGCCACAATTCACACCACAATTATAACAATAACGATACAGGCCAACGATATCGTTAGGATTACTTTCAGAATGTTTTTTTTTTTTTTTTTTTTAACAACTGATTCAAATTTAAAAGGCTTGTACATTTGAAATTGCAGGCTACATTGTAGAGAAGCAAACAGACATTGAACAGCAAACAGAGTAACATAAAACATAAAATTACCTCAGGAATTCAGTGCTAGTTTGGACAACATTGTCTTGCCTCGTTTGAAGGTGCAGTAGAAAAGAGTCCTTATTGTTTTTATTTTCACTACATTGACAATGTTAGAGAAACACTATATTCACTGTTTAGATGCGCTCGAAACATGCATGCTGAGGACATCTACTGGTTGTGTAAATGCAACAAAAATAGACATTTATCGTTCACTAGTGTGGACGCATTGGTTGCATTTATAGTTATCGTTATCGTTTTTGGTGTGAACGGGCCTATAGGTTATAGTATAACTTACATGTTAACTGTTTATTGAACTTATGTTTACAGGCAATATCTCTATTGGAATGGTTCACTGTATCTATCAGAGTGTCTGTATTCATATCAAAATGTCCATATCAACATGCAGAATTTATCCTGCTTTTGGCACTATTCTGTTGGCAGAACAAAATGAAACAAAACAGCCATTAATATTATCATGAATACATTATATAGAGTGCTTCAGGGATGCTGTATTTTGTCTACCCAGAAAAAAGTTTTAGCATTTCTGGCTCCATCATCCTGATCAATGGGTTTTTTGAATGGGCTTTTGGTTAAATGCCTGAAATTATGTATGTGGTGAACTCAAACTCAGTATATTTTATGTTTTATTTTATGACATGAAATACATCAGTAATAATTTAATACTCATCTTGAAAAAAGCTACACTCTTAAAAAGTTCTTTATTGGCATCAGTGGTTCTATGAAGAACCTTGGACATCCATGGAACCTTTTAAAATCAGAAAAGGTTCTTTAGATTTTTTTAAATGTTTTTCAAAATGGTTATTTTACAAACTGTTCACTGAAAGGTTCTTTGGGGAACCAATAATGTTTATGAAGAGTGTATTGCTAAAAATGGTAAATGGGACTACAGAGGTCGTTGGGAACATGATAAATGATAAATGTTTAAAAAAAAACATGAACTTTTGTTGTCACAGAGCTTATTGTCTGCAGTAACCCTAAAGAAAAAAAGCCCTATCCGTCATATTTTTCCCGTAAGGGCGGACCTGGCTATTTGTAAATTGAATGGGTCTGGCTTCAGGTATCATCCGTGTCCAGCTTTTTTTGCTGTACAAAACAGCTCGTTTTGCTGTATGATATCGCAAATTGGTGTGCCTTACCATATTATTGTAATATATTATCTGAATTGTGAACACACTGGTTTATAGTGCAAACAGTTTCACCGTTTACTGCATGTTCTTATTCCTCTTGCTATTTCCCTATAGTGGCTAAGAACCGTAAGTCTCGTCTGTAGGCTTACTTCTGCATTGAAGGATAAGGTGGATTAGGTTTTTGTTAAGGGAACCAGTGTAATGGAAATTTTCAGATTGGCCTACAAAAATCCTGTACATCTTCACTACAGCAGTCTATTAACTTCTTGTTTGCAGAACTGTTCAATATCACACAATTTTGCTGTTGTACTGGCAGAATCTGATTTATAAACTTCATTTTAGTTTTGTCTATACAGAAAAGACGAAGTACTTGTGAATTCACTGAGTGTGTGTGCTGGAGTGCTTGAGTAATCTTGTGTTAGACCAGATGTGTGAGAGTTAGTTGCCTGAAGTCTCCCCTCCAGATGATAGAGCTGTGAAGGCCAGAGAATGGCATACAGGGATTTGTACCTTGGGCCAAGTTCTTAACCCTTCTAAAAGCCTTGTATGATGTTGGCAGAAAAAGGTTTATTTAAGTAAAGGCTAATTATATCCTTGAGTATTATCAGTGTAGATACGCCACACTATCTGTCAGCTTTATTTTTTATGATCAAAGATTAAAAAAGATTATCACAGTACCTGCGGTAAAGACATTGCTAAGACTTTCCAAGGTCTGTCTGACAGGTATTGATCTAAACAATAAAACATTTCTTTTTTATATATTTTACATCTTCACTCTAAAGGAATAGTTCACCCAAAATGTACTCACACTATAGAATTTGTTTATTCATCAGAATAGATTTGGAGAAATTTGGCATTGCATCACTTGCTCACTAATGGATTCACTGCGGTGAATGGGTGCCGTCAGAAACATCTCATTAAAAACATCTCATAAAAACATCACAATTATCCATAAGCAATCCACACAACTCAATTAACATCTTGTGAAGGCGAAAGCTATATGTTTGTTGAAAAAAAAAAACAATTAAGACATTTTAACTTCAAACTCTTGCTTCCTCTATCCATGTTATTGCTTTCTCAAGTGAAAAAAGTTGTCTCGTCTAAATCGGGAGAGAAATATGCACAGATCAAGCACTGTTTACAAGCAATAACAGTCTAAGACAGATATAAGACAGGTATTTTGGCAGTTAAATTTGATTTGTTTCTTACAAACATGCAGCTTTTTGCTTCACAATGTGTTAATTGATGCACTGGAGTTGTGTGGATTATTTTTTGTGGATTATTGTAATGTTTTAACAGCTGTTTGGACTCTCATTCTGACGGCACCCATTCACTGCATAGGATCAATTGGTGAGCAAATTTCTCCAAACTCATTTACATGACACACAGTTAGGAAACATTGCTGAACATGGCTGCTGTAGTTTGGCAAACTCTTTCTAACTCTTCTCATCTTGTCTTTTGATTTCAGGGTACAGAGGATCAAGTCTGGACAAAGACGGCATTCTATTTACCCTCAATTGAATGTGAGCTCTCGCTGACCTCCAATATTTAAAATGGGGTTGTCATGGAAACTGCTGGTTCTGCAATTATTCATGGGATGCCTTTCAGGTAGGCATCCTAATAACCTCCTCTATAGACTTTCCTGTCTGTTTCTATGGCATACATTTGTCCTTGTCATTTACTATTAAGGGCAGTCCTCTCATTCAGGGATGTCTCCTATCTTCTGGAACCAATTAAAGGTTTCACTTTGTTTGTAAATGTTAAAGCCATCCAACTGTTCCAGATGGAGAGATGAGCAAAGACACAGTATGTGTGATAGTAAGGTCGTGGGGTGGTGGTTTATATTAAATAGTGTATATTAAATAAATATGAAGTGGTCATAGGTGCTTTTGCATTCATGCCAGTGGTGAGAAGGTGCCAGTATGTTCTTTTTCGGCAACACTTTATTCTTATAAAGCTTTATACTCATCCATCTTGGGGAAAATATACATTTGACATATTCCCATTGTCACTGAACTATGCCTGCTATACTATGAGCACTATAGCACGGCGGCAGACTTCTTGATTTAAAGACCACCTTGCTTTGTGTCAAAGTTGGAGAAAAGATGTGATAATATGTAATTTAACCAGCCCTTTGAGAGACATGAAAAGGTTAATGTGCAAATGAATCTACCAGCCATTATTTTATTGGAGAGCACAATTTATGTTCTCATTTAGCCAAGTGGAAGCACAAAAGCCCCTTTATTGATCTCTTTTTGATGAAGCAGTTACATTGTCTTTCAGTCACTAGGAGGGTCAGACTTAATCCTCGCGCTTTTAAGTCTTTGATTTAAAAAGGGCTGTTTGCTCTTTTACATGATCTTCACTCCTGCTGTGTGTGATTTTTGAAAGGACTCTTTTCTCCACTATCAGGTTGTGTAATGTTGTAGAATTATTCAGGGGAAAAGGTTCAGTTCATTAAAAACATTGTAGGCAGATGTAGTGGGGCATGTTGTCACACTGTTATATTTGGGTTAAGATGTCATAATGGAAACTTGCGTCATTGGCTTTTCTGCAGAATGAAAAGTAATCAATTATCGGTCATGCACAAAAGAGTTTATTAAAAAAATATCCATAGAACATAAATATATCAGGATAACACTTTACAATAAGGTGTCTTTTGTTAACATTGGTTAATGTATTAACTGAACGAACAATGAACAATATATTTATTACACATTTTATTAATATTTGTTTATGTTAGTTAATAAAATTACAGCTGTTCATTGTTTGTTCATGTTAGTTCACAGTGCATTAACTAACGTTAAAGAGAAGTTCACTTCCAGAACAAAAATTTACAGATAATGTTAGAAATTATGTTTTTTTTCTGAGGAAAACATTTCAGGATTTTTCTCCATACAGTGGACTTCTATGGTGCCCCAAAATGCAGTTTAAATGCGGCTTCAAACGATCCCAAATGCGGTTGTAAACGATCCCAGCCGAGGAAGAAGAGTCTAATCTAGCAAAATGATTGGGTATTTAAAAAAAATTACAATGTACTGTATATACTTTTTAACCTCAGATGCTCATCTTGTCTTGTTCTGCCTTAACTCTGTTTTTTTCCAGTTCAAGACAGTTGGGGTATGTCGAAAAACTCCCATCTTATTTTCTCTCTCAACTTCAAAAATCATTTCAAAATCATCCCACATTGCTGGAACGGCTTGCAGCCGGGCTTTTGGCTTGGAAAGCCTTTCCTAGTGTGTCAAGCTGGATTATAAACAACTGTGGAATGAGGTTACTTGCTCTTGTTCGGTAGCATCTGGACCATCTCCGGGAACCAAACCTGATTCCTCCAGAGGGGGGCCACGAGGAGGAGAGAGCATCTCGTCTCCCTGATCGCCTGATAACCTGGGGTAGCAGGGCGACCGGGGGAAAAGCATACAGACGGGTGTTGGGCCAGTCGTGGGCCAGAGCATCCCGTGTTTTTGAGAAATAATTGGGCAGTGATAGTTGTCTTCGGAGGCGAAGAGTTCGACCTCTGCCCTGCTGAAAACTGACCATTTTCTCTGAACCGATAGAGGGTGCAGCCTCCATTCTCCCAGAGCCATGTTGTTCCTCGACAACATATCCGCTCCTTGGTTCAATCTGCCCAGCACATGAACTGCTCATAGTGAGAGGAGTTTTTTCTGTGCCCATAACAGGAGACGTTGCGTCAACCTGTAAAGGGGACGAGACCTAAAGCCGCCCTGGCTGATGTAGGCTACTACCGACATGCTGTCTGATCGCACTAAGACATGATGTCCTTTTAGGGCTGGGAGGAAGGTTTCTAAGGCCAGACACACTGCCATCATTTCGAGACAGTTAATGTGTAAGCGTTGCTCGTGGATTGACCAGGAGCCGAATGCAGGACTGCCCTCGTACAGAGCGCCTCAGCTGGAAGCGTCTGTTGTGACCACCTTCCTCCTGGAGGTCATTCCCAACTGAACGCCTGACATATATAGGCAAGGAAATGTCCAAGGAGCCACAGCTTTGAGACAGCGATGGCTTACCTTGATGTAAGAACGGCCCAGGCGCCAGGCGTGGGGCGGAACGTGAGCTTTTAGCCAATACTGTAGGGGTCGCATTCACAACAGGCCCAGAGGAATCACAGATGACGCAGCGGCCATAAGGCAGAGGATCCTCTGAAATGCTTTCAAGGGACGTGATGTTCCCAACTTGAAAGACATCACCGCTCGCTGAATAGTTAGGGAGCGTTCCGATGTAATCCAAGCTTGCATTTGAATCGAGTCTATGACTGTACCCAGAAAGGAAATTCATTGTCTGGGAGTCAAACAACTCTTGGACGTGTTGATTTTCAACCCTAACGCTTCAGGTGGTTGAGCAGTAACGACCTGTGAGCGATCAGTTGACATTCTGAGATGGCTAGCAGTAGCCAGTCGTCGAGGTAGCTCAGATCGCGGATTCCCATCTGTCTCAGAGGGGAAAGAGCCGCGTCTACACATTTTGTAAATGTGCGAGAGGCCAGGGACAGTCCACAAGGAAGGACTGTATACTGGTAAACCTCAAGAACGGTCTGTGACGGGGTGCTATTTGGATGTGAAAGTACGCGTCTTTCATATCCACAGACAGAAAGCAGTCCCCAGGCATTTTTTGCGCGAGGATCTGTTTACGTTAACATTCTGAAAAGCCGTCGCATGAGGGCCTGGTTCAGATATCTGTTACAGGGTATTGGTCTGAGTCCACTGTCTTTCTTGGGAACGAGGAAGTAACGGCCTCAAAAAGCCTGACTCGCTGTTCGCTAAGGGGGCCGTTTCCACGGCACCCAACAAGCAGTGTGTATGTAGTTCGTACCGAAGAACATGCGTTGTTCTGTACCGAAGTGTAAATAATGTATGTGCCCACTATCTAAGTGGTAGCTGCTTGGGTGTGCGCTGAATATGAAGGACATGCCCAGACTGAATAAAATTTCCATCACTCGGTGTTGAACGAAGTGATGGATAGTGACCGTGAACTCTTCTCAATGAATTTCCAGCCTCAGCGGGATCCTTTTCCTCTCAAAAGTTTGCTTTGCTAGACTCAATGCTCTTTAGTGTGAGCAGCCAGCCCCCGTGAGCACAACGTCAGAATGGGTGCGGACCATGTGCGTCTAACCTGAAGCTGTCAGTATTCTCCTTTTATCCACTAAAAGGATCAAACCGCTCTAGATGAGGGGTTTAATGACCCTCCAGTGTAGAACCACTGGCAGATAAAAGTACCGCACGCATCCGCCTAGAAGGATAAAACCGCTCCTGTAAGCGAGGGGTTAACCCTTATTTGTAAGCATATTGGCGGATCAAAGTGCTGTTTCAGCGTGGGCGTGTTCCAGCACTTAAATTCGAGGCTGTCAGTAATGTGAAAACACTGGTGACAGTCTTTTCCATCCGCCCAGAAAGACTGAACCGCTCAAATAAGCGAGGGGTTAATCCTCACGGATAAAACACAACTGGCAGATCGAAGTGCTGTGGTAAAAGTGAAACACGCGGGACCTGCGCCGGCATAAAAATCACCCAAGCCTGATCGCTCAAACTCACAAGCTCGCCATTTCTTTCTCCGAGGTGACTGAGAGAGGAGAAACGCGAAAGCAAGGGGGGGCGGGGCCATCTTCAATCGAAGAGGATCCGCGAGCGATGCAGGGATAATTTGCGCTTTCTCAGTGAAAGCACCCCATCTCAGTGAGCGCAGCTTTAGCGACGCACACACAAATGCAGAGCTGTCAGCAAATAACCATTGGTGACAGCGTTCCACTTCAATCCGCCTAGAGTAATGAGCCGCTCGCCGTAAGAGGGGCGCTATATCTCAAGTGTGAAACACACACTGGCGAATCAAGGAGCCAATGGAGAATGAGCGCGCGGGCTTTTGCCGGCATGGGATCATTCAAACTCGGTTGCTCAGCTCCGTGACTTCACTGTTTCTTTCTCCGAACTCGCTGAGAGAGGAGAAACGGAAGAGCGCGCTGCCTTTATATTAAAATATGCGGCACGCACACACAAATATATGAGTGCAGCCTCAGCGACGCAGACACAAATGCGGAGCAGTCAGAAAATGAATATTAGTGACAGCATTCTTCTCCGATCCGCCTAGAGGGACGAGTCGCTCGACGTGAGAGGGACGCTAATCTCCTGTGTTAACACACATTGGCGGATCATGGAGCCGATAGAGACTCCGTGGCTGCACCGGGAGAGCGAGCTGTCTTATTAAAATAGCGGCTCGCGAGCGGGCAAGAGCGAGACTCATGCGGTTAGCACATTCCGTCTCAGTAAGCGCACAATCTGCATGGGTGTTTCCCAGACAGGTGACGCGTGTCGTGCACCCTTGCACTGTCCACACTCGCGGCGCGCAGAGAATAGCTCAAGAATTGCTCTTACCAGCCGGATAGCTGCAGGGGAAGGCTTCTCGCTTCTTCTGCTGCTGGAGGCGGTTCTACGGCAGCGAGCTGCAGGCTTCTTTTTAGCTTTTTGATCATAGAGTCAGCGAAGAGATGGTCTCGTCGCTGAAGGAGAAGATTCTGATGAAATAGCGCTTTTTGCCGACCTATAGGGCAGTCGGCTCCGCCCTTCTTGGCGGGCTAAAGCGCCATTGGTTTGTGCAACTTCACAAACGTTAACAAATCAGGCTTCAGTATCGGAGTAAACAGGAGTTTCCCCATAAGCAGTCGTCAAAAATGACGACGCAACGAGAGTTACCTTTCGAAGGGGAACCTTATTATAGAGTGTTACCAATATTGTTATTAAAAAGTTAATTCATTTCAGTAATTCAACTCAAACTGTGAAACTCGTGTATTAAAAAACATTCAGTGCACACAGACTGAAGTAGTTTAAGTCTTTGGTTCTTTTATTTGTGATGATTTGGCTGACATTTAACAAAAACCCACCAATTACTATCTCCACAAATTAGAATTTGATGACATGCCAATCAGCCCATCAACACCTGCAAAGGTTTCCTGAGCCTTCAAAATGGTCAAGCTACTCCTGGACCACAGACAACATCAGAGGTGTCTTATAGGTGATTTCATTTTCCAGCAGGATTTGGCACCTGTCCACACTGCCAAAAGCACCAAAAGTTGGTTAAATGACCATAATGTTGGTTAAACTTCTTCAGTCTGGGTGCATTGAATTTATTTAATACACAAGTTTCACAGTTTGAGTTGAATTACTAAAATAAATTAACTTTTCCACAACATTCTTATTTATTTAGATGCAGATTCAAATTTTGTTTTTTGGGAGTTCCCAACAACAGGTTGACAGGCATGCAAGGTTGAAAAACACTTTCATTGTCTTGTAATATGTATTCATTTATGATGCATTTTTCCAAACCCACCCTTTGCGTAATGCTAATCTGCGGTAATTGGTCCGATGATCCAGTCTGTTGTGATTAGTCTACTGTGTTGCATGTCAGAAATGGAACGTTACACAATTACATTAAAACACCCAAACAGCCATGGCATATGCATTAGCCCAGCGCATAAACGTATTGTTAAAGCACTGCAGTTTGTTCACCAATGTATTTCTCTATTCTTTATCATAACTCCAAGTAATAACAACAACAAGCATTCACTATTTATCAAAACATTTCTAGACAATTGCGAGCAAACAGATATTGCTGTGTGTATTGTGACAACTGGCCCCAGTCTTCCCTTTTTAAACAAGAAGTAGTATATAGCTAACACAGGTAGTAAAGTATGCTCTATTGTATACTGATTTTCTTTGCATTAAAGGCATAATTGACCCAAAATTTAAATTATGTCATTAATTACTCACTCTCATGTCGTTCCAAACTGTAAGACCTTCATTCATTTTTGGAGCACAAAGTAAGATGCTTTTTGCTTTCTGAGCAACTGACACATTCAAGGCCCAGAAAAGTAGTAAAGAAATCATTAAAACCATCTGACATCAGTGCTTCAACCTTAATGTTATGAAGCTACGAGAATACTTTTTGTCTGCAAAGAAACCAAAATAGCGACTTCCATATCAGTTCATATCATGTGTGTTCATGAGAGAACCAGTTAATAATTGATATAGCCTAATCTTACATCTTTGTGAAGTGGTAATGATATTTATCCACTCCAAACTAATGCTAATTACATTAACAGCAAACCCACTAGAAATGATTATTGGATACCTGTGTTATTTAATTGCCAGCACTTGACACATTCTTAAAAGTAAGAAAAAAATTACTTTGTCTCTTCAAAACTTGACTAAAAAGTGAACAATTAAACCAGTTAAACAGTTTGCTTTAATTTCTATCTTTCGAGCATATGGCATCAGGTAATTGTAACTGCAGTAGAACATAATGGACGCAAGGATATAATTGTGCTTGATTAAATGTGCTTTGACTGGGGAGTCGAGACACAAAACACAAACAGCACAATCAGAGAAAAGCACTAACACATCCGTAGTACTGATTAATTCAGTTTAAATGCAAAACATGCATATGATTTGTTTCCCACCAGCTGCCAAAGTGAATTAGATGCAGTATGAGTTTTACTACTTTTTGGGAAGCTGTTTCCCTCTTATTAATTTTTATCTGGTAGTCTGGGAGCAGATATATTAAAGAGTGTCAGGAAGATACTGGTGGGAGTGAAGGAAAATCTCAACTTGAACCTGTAAATACATGGGTGCCACAGCTCAAGATGACAAGAATACAGTGGTGGCCAAAATTGTTAGAACAGTAGTATTTTCACCAGCTAAAAATGGTTTTAAGTCAGTTATATCTATCATTTGCTGTAGTGTGTCAGTAGGAAATATCGATTTACATTTCCAAACATTCATTTTGCCATTAATTGTATTGCACAAAGAGTCTGACAACAGCCAGTGCTCCACACAAAGATCTGATCTCATCCAGTCTGTCTGGAATGACATAAAGAAACAGAACAAACGGAGACAGACTAAATCCAGAAGAACTGTGGCAACGTCTCCAAGATGCTTCAAGAATCCTACATGCAAAGCTGCAGTACTGTTGAAAGTGTAAAATGAGGATGCTGTCAAAAAATGTCATAAATAGATTTCCTTTATCAATTAGTTTCTTTTAACTATATTACTGTAAATCAACATTTGGTGAGACCATCTTTTGTGTTTAAAGCAGCTTTTGCCCTAGGCGCATAGTTTTTCAGGTCGGTCTCTTAAAGCATCTTGGAGATGTTGCCATAGTTCTTATGGATTTAGATTGAAATTGTCACGTTGAGTAAAGGGGTCAGGGTCCAAAATGCAGGGGAAGATATATTTAATTAAATAAACACAAATAAACAGAACAAAACAAAACCAAAATGCCAACACGGCACAA
The DNA here is from genome assembly GCF_049309525.1 of Garra rufa. Lineage (NCBI taxonomy): Eukaryota > Metazoa > Chordata > Actinopteri > Cypriniformes > Cyprinidae > Garra > Garra rufa. The sequence goes on along the minus strand of NC_133378.1, from coordinate 4,173,042 downwards.
CACGACATAAACTGAATACTAAAAGAACAAAACAAGAACAAGGTCAAGAGCCGGAATCTGGAATACAAAATACACAGAGGACAAAAGACAATGCAGCCATGAAGCAGGAGTGAAAGGTGAGAGTTTTTAAAGACCAGATGATAGTGAACAGATGTGAGTGAATCAGTGCTAATGACAAAGACAGGTGAATGCAATCAGGAAGTGCAGTGTAGGAACAGCGACCTCAGGAGGCTGAGGGGAGACCCACAGCCCCGATCATGACAGAAATAACTGAATTAAAACTATTTTTTAGCTGTTAAAAAAATACTAGTGTTCTAATCATTTTGGACACCACTGTATATTGTTAGACCTGTAAAATGCAAGTATTAGACAACTAAGAAATACGCTTTAGCATTCATTGAAAAAGTGTACTTATTTTGTTTAAAAAAAGATTACTTAAAAATACTGAATGCAATGTTTCAGACACTTGAATTGATGTTAATTCAATTAAATGAAAGTTAAATTGCAATTATCAGGAACTTTAGAGTACTTTAAAGTACTTTAGACTAAGTACATTCTTAGATGAAATCTCATAATTACTTATATAGTCTTGAAATAAGTGTATTTCTGATGAGCATTTATGGTAAACCTGTTTTTCATGCATTTAAATAAATATTTGTACAGTAATTACACATTTGTAATGCTAATATTGCAATTATGTACATTTAAATAATATATTACCCTTAAATGTAATATTGAATAACAATTATTAATTATAATCAAGTACTTTGCATGTGAGTCAACATATCAACAGAAAATTAAAACAAAGATTAAAAATGTACTTTACAATTAAAATTAATTTCACTTCATTACAAAGCACACTTTTTAAAAGTGTATATAAGTGTTTTGAGATACAGTCTTATTAAGTTAAATACTTTTAAGATTTGAAAGACACTACAAATGCACATTCAATACAGTTAAGCACACTTCTTTTTCACAAGGTTATGTCTTTAAGAAATCATTAAATTTTATTTTTGACTGTTTTTGACTCATTGATACATTATTAGTCGTTCAGAGACAAGTTTGAAGAAAATGGGTTACACTTTATTTTCAGGTGTGCTTGTTACAATGTAATTACATGTAAGTACTGAGTAATAATAATTAACTACATGTACTTACTATATGGTTAGGTTTAGAACTGGAGTATAATTATAATTGATGATTAATGTTCATTTGAAAATACACTTTTAAATACATAAATATACACCGCAGAATTGATCCATCGTGATATATTTTATTATCGCATAACTTTCTGCAAGTTCAGTATACAGTTACGTGAATACGCTGCGCTTGATTTCTTAAATTCACAGTTTTCCTCACTCAGCTTTTCAGGGCTCGTTGTGTGTGTGTGTGTGTGTGCGCGTGTGTATTTGTTTGCGTGGGTGTGTGCAGGTGTGTATTTTAACTTACCAAGATTGGCTTTTTCATTTGATGAATAAAACCCTTGAATCAGAATCAAACGGATTGGAGGGCACACGAGCGCCTAAACCCCTTCCCTCCCTCCCTCCCTCCTTCGCCCCGCGCGCCCTGTCTGTGGCTGGATATTCATGCTGAGGTAAGCTGACCGAATTCATCGGCTTGTCAGATGGTATTGAATTTGAGATTAGTTTTTATTTGGGCCTCCAAATTGCTCCTTGGCTTTTCCCTCCAGCCCCGGCGCTGCTCCGGGGGGCTGCGCTGCCATATAAATTCTCCCCTCGGGTAGAGAGAGAAAGAGAGAGAGACCTGCTTTCTCCAACTTCCTTCGTAATGACCTCGCTTTCCCACAAGGTGGGCTTTTGTGTTGTAAACCTCTTGTTAGTATTCTGCGCCGAACAGGGATAGATAATTTCTCAGCGGCTGTGTGTCTCTTTGGACAGCTGTGGTCTGTTGACAGAAATCACAGCACCAGTAAAGCCCTCAGCAAAATCCTCGCAACGCAACGTCAAAGCCGCAGGCGACGACGCGGTTTCAGATTACTCCCCATCAATATTTTAATAACATCTTGTAATATTTGCAGCATCACCAAAGCTTGTAATTACATGGTGTTTCTGAAACAGACAGTTCCGTCCTCTTGTCCTCTGGCAAATATGAACCTTAATTGCGGCATTAATTCCTCGCATGATAGAAATTCACCCTCGGCTGCGTTTCTCAGGTTTGCATCAGCTCCGAGCTCAACCTGAAGTTTTGAAATCTTTCTCGTCCCTGTCTTTATTTACATACGCCTGGTAACAGATTTTGGTGTGGATATCTCATTTAGCTGTTCCATGGAAAATTGCTCATGTTGATTTTGAACAGCTTGATCGGATACAGACAGATGCTTTAGTGCAGTGTCAATACTGACGCCCCCATTTGACTTGTTCCAGAGCCTTGATTATGAGAGCGCTCTTTGTTTAGCATAGCTGAGTCACTTGATAATTAATGTGTGTTTTAGCCTTTGATAACATCTCAGCGGACTGACTTTCATGTCCATGTGCATCATAAGATTGCATAAGAGGTTTTTGGTGGGTACATGTGGAGCACAATACTGTATATCTAGTAATCCCATCGGCATCACTTTAGTTTGAAAAGTAACGGGGTGGTGGGAGGATGTGACGTCTTGAAATGAATTGATTAATGGACAATTGATTTAATAAAAAATAGTTTGCCTAAGCTCAATAGTCTGTCATTTTTGTAGAGTTATTACTGAATTTCAAGATCAGTCACTTCATGAAAGGTCATTATTTACATGGCTGATCAATGGCAATTCTGTCATTCATTACTCACCCTCGTGTCGTTTCAGACTTGTAAGACCTTCGTTCATCTTCAGAACACAAATTATGATATTTTTGATGAAATCCGAGAGCTTTCTGACCCTGCATAGACAGCAATGCAACTGACACCTTCAAGGCCCAGAAAGGTAATAAGGACATTAATAAAATAGTCCATGTGACATCAGTGGTTCAACCACAATGTTATGAACCACTTTTTGTGCACAGAGAAAACAAAAATAATAACTTTATTAAACAATGTCTTCTCTTCCGTGTCAGACAAGTTGCGTTGCTGTCTATGAAAGCTCAGAAAGCTCTCGAATTTATGCAAAAATATCCCTATTTGTGTTTCGAAGTCTTACGGGTTTGGAACAACCAGTGTTGGGTATGTTACTTTAAAAAAGTAATTATTTATAGTTACTAGTTACTTCTCGCAAATAGTAACTGAGTTACATCATTATAAAAGTAACTAATTACCAGGAAAAGTAACTATGTTACATAAAAAAAAATTCAAATATGTGGATGCCCCCAGTATTGAATATGGTAAACGAATAAAACATTGTACACTAATCTACACTATTTTAATGTTGCTATGGGAAAATGTGAGAGACACCTTCCAGGGGCTGAATATCACAACAATGGAGTGTGTGCAACAATGTGCTTTTGTAAAATAGATAAAATAAACAGGGTGCACTCTCTCTGCAGTCTAGTTCTCTGTCACCTCTCTTCACAGACACGTAAATAAAACAACCTGAATCTTGGCGAATATGTGCCACACAGACATGAGAAATATATGTATAGCAAGCTTGAAATGTCTGCTTTTTCAAATGAAGTAAATCATGTTGAAAACAAATGTTCTCTGATAAAGTAATCCGTATGATACCAATGTAATCATGTCCATGAGAGCCTCCGCTTTTCAAATTTTAAACATGCATGTGAGACGCGTGGACATGTAGATACATGCCCACATCATCTCCTTAAACAAACGTGAACATTCATTAAGTTCATCTCGACTACTTTTCGTATCTGAAATATGATGCTCTAAGAGGAATAAGCCAACATTTACCTCAGAAGAACATCGAAACACAAAAATTTTAGCAGTGCCACATTATATTGTCAGTAAGAGTAACAGCGTTGTAACGGGGAACAATAATTTGCTTGATTACTCTGAAAAATATAGTTTATTTATAACGCGTTATTCCCATCACTGGCAACGATTTGAGGAACTAAATGTTTTTGAGAATACAGAATATTTTAAAAGGTGCTGTATTTAATACTGACAACTAGCAGTCAAAATAGGTACTGCAGCCCAAATTCAAAATAAACTCAATTCTCAGTGAGAACATGAATGAGTGCAATGTTGGCGCCGATAGCCTTGTGGGAAGCGCACCGACATACAGCGCCATTGCGCTTTGGGCGTCCCATGTTCGAATCCCGACTTGAGGACCTTTCCCGATCCCACTTCCTTCCTGTCATTTCTGATCTGTTCTATCACAATATAATGCCAAAAATAACTAAATAAATAAAAAAAAGATTAGTACATGGACACAATGACTTTTAGGTGTGATCTCTGACCCTGTTTGTTTGCTGCCTTTCATTTGTACATTATGTTTTCCGCAACCAAGGCTCATTGGAAATACATGCTTCTATATACATTTCTGCAACACTGTAATTATGTACCTTACTGCTCTAATTGCGGCAGTTTCAAAGTCAAATGTCCGGAGAGTGGCATGAAAACACACGTTTAATTCATGACAGTGGCACGTATTAATTACATTGGTACAGGCACGTATTGCTGTATATTTATTACGCTGTTTGAGGTACGTATTATGGCTGTTCAGAATTCAAATATCCAGGTAGTGTCGCTAAAGGTTAATGCTCTATTGTGTTGGAAATATCCCCTACACCAAAACCAACCTTAAACCTAACCAATAGTGTTAACAAATGCAAATGTGATATAAAAGTGCATTTGTTGAGGCAGCCATGCTATTTTAACTTCCTTATGCAGATTTGAGCTTTTTTGTCGAACTGTAGCTTCACAGGGTTCAAACCTGAGCTCTTCATCACTCAAGTGCAACACTGTATTATGTGAGCTACCGAGCACACCATCTGAATTGGAAAACTCATGCATATGAAGCTGCATTTGAGACAACAGTGTTCAGAAGTATCAGTTTCCAAATCGTGCAGTATTGTTTTGAAGCCATAATATAATGTTCTGAAAGTAATTGTGTGAAAAGTAGGCTTTATTAATTAAAACTCTGTGTGTAAATCAAACTTTATGTGAAAAGGAATCAAAGTTGTTGGAGTTTTACGGCCTGTGGTGTTCATTTCAATTGGAAACTGCAGTGATTTGTACATATAGGTATGTTTTTGTCAGTTTTGCAGAAATGTTTATAGAGGCACGTATGTTCAATGAGTCTGTGTTGGTTTCCCACCAACTGGCAACCCGGAGTGTTGAAATACTATTGTGTAAATTGGCAGTGGCTGGAGTCACACAAACCAAAACAAAAACAGATATTCTGGCAAAAGCATTGTTTATCAGAGAAACAAGTACGTTAACTTAACACGTTTCATGTAACATAGTATGGTCAAAAAATTACATGCACCTTCAACTTTTAGTTAGAAAATGAGGTCTCCTAGACACTAGGTTAAAATAGCTCAAATTGTAATACTACAAGTTGCTATTTTTGTTACTTTTATACATGAACTAAGTTCTTACTACAAAGTGATTTGAGCAAACATTTTAAACTTATTTATTTAATGTGTTAACTTCCTACATATTTCAGTCCTTAATTATAAGCTTTTTATTTTTAAATGTAATTAACTGCATAACACATTACTGGAGATAAACCTGAGATGTTTCCTTTCTATTCGCCATTGTAAAACATCCAAATGACACCTACAGTATACAGAATCCTTTTCAGTTGAGTTTATGAATGTCTAAGTTGTAAATATCACCATGTAAGTAACTGTAGTTAGTGCTGCAGATGTTATGTTTAGCTGCACAGTTTTTTGTCAAATTAAATCATAAGAAAGGGGGCTGGGCTGTTGGAAATATGGATAAGCTGAACAGTGGAAAGCACTGTGGTAGCTAATGGGAAATCTGAGTCAATATTATGGTTGTGAAGTATCATTTTATCATTTGCTCTCGCTCACGTCTTTTCATCTTCTCATGTTTCCTGTTGCATATAAGAGTTAAGCCCTTGTTGACAGTGAGATTTAAATTAGCCCTGGTGCAGTGTATTCCCCATTCAATAGATTTCAAACACCTCCACTGAGAGCTCTTCTGTGCTCTATTATCACCCAGAATCACAATGAACTCCACCTCTCCTGCATTAGTGAGATGCTAATTGAACACTAGGTAGACCAATTTAGCGTTTCTGGCGTGGAAAAACTGTTAGTTCAGAATTTTCGGATACATTAATTCAGTTTGCTCCCCTCTGGAACTTGATATCTGCACAAGGTAAATAAACAACCAGCAGTATGTGCTTAACATGAACTAATTTCTCAAGAGGATGGTTTCCTCTCAAATGAGTCCCCTAAATGTAGGTTAAAAAACAGTACTTGGCAAACTGTGAGTGCATGACTGCTGCTTTACACTCTGTTGAAGAAAGAGATTTATGTAGTACACCAAAAAACATTAGGGTCAGAAATTAACTTTGCCATTAAAGGAAAAGTTCACCCAAAAAATAAAAAAAATGCTAAAAGTCAGGCCATCTAAGAAGAGTTTGTTGAGAAATTTAGCATTACATCACTTGCTCACTAGTGAACCCTCTGCAAGCAATATGTGCCATCAGCTGATAAAAGCATCAATAATCCACAAGTAATCCACACCACTCCAGTTTGAAAATCTGTGTTTGTTAGAAATAAATCCATCAATGAGGCATTTTAACTTTGAACCATCACTTTTAGGCACAAATCCTCTAGTGAAAAAGTCCATCAAAATACATTGTTTAAAACTATTTTTGCTTGATCTGTGCATATTTTTCTCCCGATTCAAACAAAATGCCTTTTACACTAGACAAAGCAATGTTATGGAAGGAGGATATTTTAGAAGCAATGATTTGAAAATGTTTTAATGATAGGGGTGGGTGATTTACTGGTAGACACGATTAACCAGTAAAAATTGTCAACTGGCAGATTTTGGACTGTCATCTCTATCACAGTTACATGCTCATGTGACCTTGCTGTGCTGCCTGGTCTTGAAAACATGCTTTGCATGTGTTTTTAAGCATTGTGGTTTAAAAACAAGTGATTTTAAGCTGTTAGAAACCATGCATTAAGAGCAGGGGTGAAAACTTTTTGAATATGAAGATCAGGGTAAATTTAAATGTTTTTGTCTTCTAGGAAACATGTATCTAACATCTGTAGCCTCTGAAGGGCAGTATTAAGTGAAAAAAATGTGATATTTAGGCAAAATATTTTTTTTTTAACATATTTTCATTTTGTTCAAAAGTTTTCACTCCTGGCTCTTAAAGCATTGTTTTTCTATCTGGAGTATCAGTGAGCATTTGAACCTTCTTTTATAGTTGCATATGAGTACCTCAGTTTTCCTCAATGTGAAAAGATGGATCTCAAAATCATACAGTCATTGTTGGAAAGGGTTCAAATTAGTGGTGGGCATAGATTAATTTTTTTAATCTAGATTAATCTCACTGTAATCTTGGAATTAATCTAGATTAATCTAGATTAAAATGGCTAATTTGAATTCTGCCGAAGGCATTCAGAATATGTGTGCTACCCAAATAATGACTAAAAGTAAGTCTTTGAGAACGGGTTTCTCAAGCCAGGTGGCGCATTAGACCAGGGGCTCATCTCCTGTTTCCAAAATGCATCACAAACTGCTTGACAATTGCATTTATAACACAATTAACTATACAACATTGTGTAACCAACTATTCCTACACTGCATGTACTTCTGCGTAAAAGGCTGCGCGACGTGCGCGTTGCAGTTAAATATACAGACGCGCACGGGCATGGATATCTGCGTGCGTAGTTAAACTGCGTTGCTTTTAGAAGCGTCAATTCAGTTGTTGCATATAGTTTAATGTCTTTATTTCGGGATTATCAAAGTAAATTATAACTCAAATTTGAGATTTTACTGGGGCACAGCAGATTTTCACTGGGGCACGTGCCCCAGTAAAAAGGGTCTAGCAACGCCCCTGCCCTGAAGCAAACCCGGCGGCTTCATAGCTGCATCCATGTTAGCACGTCTCGTTTGATGTGGTAATTTCACAGTAGGCATGGGTTCGAAGGTTCGAAGACTCGTTCTCGCCCCCTACAGTGCAATTCGGCTAGGTATACATCCTCGCTAAAATATCAAGGTGAAAGTCATCATAGCTTGCGTAGTATAGACCCAGCTCCCAACCCAACTTTGAGAATAGATTAACGGCGATATTTTTTTTATCGCCCGATAAGAGCCTCACGTTAACGCAGCACGTTAACGCCGATAACGGCCCACCACTAGTTCAAATACACAAAAATAGTAGAAACCCAAAGAATTAGTAGGACCTGAGGATTTTTCTGAAGAACAGCAGGCAGTGTAACTGTTCAGGACAAACAAGGGACTCATGAACAACTAAACACACAGAAAGACATGCAGAACAGTTTCAGTGCAGTTTCAGTGTGTCATTTGAATACTCCAACATTCTGTTCATCACATTTTTATAAACAAAACATGCAGATGTTTTTTTTTTTTTTTGTGTGTGTGTGTGTTTTGCACACAACACAGTAACATTAGGCTCTATGTTGTGTTAATCGGCACACAATGAGTTTTAGATTATGCAAATTTAATTCACTCTCGCATAAAAACTCTCTGTCCTGCTCATTGTTGGGTGGATGTCTCATCTTGCTGAAGGCCATTTGTGCTTAATAAGACAGGATAAGTGGTTTGCGCTAACCATCAACATGTAATTACGGAGAATAATAAGCCACAAAATTCTAGGCTTTTAAGTGTTTACACGATACACACAATTAAGCTACTTTCCTGCAAGTTAGTGTCTTCGGTATGACAAAATCACATTAGTGAGCTTAGTGGGTCACCACGTGTTTCTTGAAAATTGAATAAACTCTTGTTTTTTTCTCTGACTAGATTTATGAATTGCAAACATAGCATAACATGGTAGATAAACAGTTCACAGTAAGCTACGTAAAGAAATGCACAGTCTCAAAACAATATTTAAGCTCAAAAGTTTTGTATTTTAACATATGTTTTGCTCTTTTGTGATATTAGTATCTTGAATGTGTATCGTAGCTAACATCCTGCCAACAATAATCTCTTAAGATTTCTTTGGTTGCGCCAAATTTACACTGCCCACTTGACAGCTATTGAATGACAGCTAGGCTTTCATCCAACGAACAGATGGATACCTTTCACAACAGCTTTGCTCTAAAAAGCATGCTCAGCTAAACTTAGCATTGACTAACAGTGTATTTTTGTTCTTTTCCTCCTCACCTTTAGAAGGCAGCGGTCCTCTGAGGCCAGTATTCACCAAACAGCCGGGAAGTATTGTATTCCCTCTCCATCTTAATGAGCCTAGCCGGGAGGTCACCTTCAGCTGTGAAGCCCAGGGACATCCGCCCCCATCCTACAGGTGAGATCCCAGTGTACCCATGGATTTAGGTATCAAAAAGCCAAGACAAGCTTTATTTGATCTTTTTTTTTTTTTTTTGTCAGTGGCAGAGACAAATAGTCAATCCATAATACCCGATAAACCTGTTCAATCTAGGCTCGAGTTCAAGCGTAAGGACCTTGGAAGTTTTTCTGAGCTCTCAGCACATGTTGGGTATTTCTAACATGAAGGGAACTCTTTTTCAAACTGCCAAGGACACATTAATTTATCAAAGAGTGAAGCTCTCCATTGCCACCATTACAGAGAGCCTTTTATATTGTCGCTACAGTCCTTGATTTGACTCATCTTGAGTCAAAACCAATCTGAACTAGTCTCAGCTAGTTTGGTCTTTCTGTTTTATTTATTTATTTTTGCGGGGAAACCCACGCTGAGTCTAATTGGATTTAATTTCTCTTTGAAAAGCTGTTTTCTTCAGCCACTTCTCTTCCGTGGCTGCGCTCTTTCTTTGACTCTCTCTTGTTTTTGTGCTTGATTCCTGGTCTCTGTGAGTTTAATTGCTTTTAATCTTATTTCAACTGCAGTGTATGTGTATCAAACAACATTTTGGTTGTTAAACAAAGTGTCAATTTATGGCTTGTATTGTATTGTTTCTCCTCAATAACCATAAAAGTAACATATAGGCTGGCCACGGGTCAGAAAATAAAGGATAAGTTCACTTCCAGAATAAAAATGTCCTGACAATTAACTTAACCCATGTCATCCCAGATGTTTCTTTCTTCAGTCAAAAAAAAAAAGGTTTTGAGGAACTTTTTTTGAGGACTTCAAGGTCAAAGGGCTCTATATGTTCACAGCCGGGAAATAGGGTCATGTCTAGTGAAACAATTGGTCATTTTCTAAAAAAAAGAAAATTTATATACTTTTCAACCGCAAATGCTTTTCTTGCAATAGCTGCATGTAACACAAATGTAGTCCAGTGTTAATTTATTTGATGAATAATTTTCGAAAATGAGCCAATAACGAGACAAAAACTATGACTAAAATCTATTGACATTTTCAGCGACGAATAAACACGAGATGAAAATTTTAGGAAGGGACGATTTGGGAAGAGATTCATTAAGAACGAATCTGCAGTGTGGTTAGAAATACACACACAAATATTTTGAATTGTCCGTTTTGACGAGTATTCATGTAAATACACTTGGTTACGTCTTATGTAAACGTAAACAGTTGGGAGAATATCAGACGTGTATCAGTACATAGCATCTGTGCATTCGGTTTTAAAGGGACAGCAGCCTAATTTATTTGCTATAGTCTGTATCACTAATGTTAGTCTGTATCACTAATGTTAATCAAGCAACAAAAGAAAGACAGAAAATCACTTACTGCTCTTGACTGAATCACTTTAGTAGCCCTAATAAATATGTCTGCTTGAAAGAATGAAGAATGTGGAAAGCAAGTTGTTATAAAGAATGCATAATTAGCCTATATAACCATTGAGATTTTAGAATTTAAAATTTACTGTAGATTTTGTAGACTAAAATCTTAAGATATTTAGTTGACTAAAGCTAAACTTAAACTAAAACAATTCATATGACTAAAATATGACTAAAACTAAATGCCATTTTAGTCAAAAGACTATGACTGAGACTAAATCAAAATTTGCTGTTTGAATTAACACTGATGTAGTCACATTGGAAAGGTCATATGTGATATAGGCGAAAGTAACGATCTAGTGTTTAAAAAGCGAGTGTGCAAAGAAAGTCAAACACCCTTTACAAACACCCTTTACGAAAAAAGGTAAAACAATGATGTCTGACTATTTTGAAGTTGGAGGACAGAATCCCCATTGAAGTCCACTATATGGAGAAAAATGTATTTCTTTTTGACTGAAAAAAGAAAGACATGAACATCTTGGATGACATGGGGGTAAGTAAATTATCAGTATTTTTTTTATTCTGGAAGTAAACTAATCCTTTAACCAGGGCTTAGGACAAAATGCAGCTGCACACTCAATTAAACTATATCCAATTACGGCTGTTGCAAACAAAAAGAAAATGTAATTAAAATTGTTGACTGCAGCATTAAATTTAGATCTGCTCACCGTTGCACATTATAACCAATTGCACACAACTCTGTTGAGTTTATGAACGCAACGACCAATCAGAGGCATTCAGATGAGTCACAGCTGAAATGCTAGAGTTTCAAACAGTACGCACTCTTGCTGACTGAATTCTACTCTCTCGCGAATTCTGTCATCATAAGCAACAAAGTGCAGATCTATGTATGATGTAAGTAAGAGATTCATTCAGTGAAAGTGTTACAGCTTAATTAGTTACTTAGAATGTGTTCATTAAATTATGATCAAGTTAGATACAAATCCAGTCGTATTTAAAATGTATATTGACATGACACCCATATCTGGTATTTGCCTTAGGGCCCATCTACACGGAGATGTGTTTAGCTGTATACGTAAAAAAAATGTATCAGCGTTTTGTTCAGATGGATCTGGCATTTTGGGAGGTTGTGTTGGGTTTGCATAAACCGTAAAAGATTTATGCACATAATTCTGCTCTGTGGCAGAATTACAGCACCACATACTGGTCTGGCATGTGTAGTACATCATTTTGAGTCAGTTTGAAGGGTCTTGTGTGTACGCAGATATTTCTTGAGACGATGCTGTTTACATAATTTTTTTTTAGAAAGAAGAAAAAAGATTGAATAGTGAAATTTTTGGCTTTGTGTGGTTGAGCCATATAAAGACCGGTTTTTGATGTGTGTTAGTAATAGATTACACTAAAATTAAGCTATTTTTAGCCCTACCCTTAGGTTCACCTTCCAGTAAGAAACTTTTAATATTACAAAGATTTCTATTACAAATAAATGCTGTTC